>NC_037685.1:44895897-45196450 GCF_003255815.1 Theropithecus gelada | reverse complement strand
TATATCTTAAATATAATATATATTTATATCTTATAATATATCTTAATATATCTTAAATATATTAAAAATAATAAAATGACAATAATATCTTGTAATGATATTCGTTCTGATTTCACACATTATTTTGTTAAATTATTACAGGCTAATGAGAAAGTCCTATTCCTTCAGAAAGTAGCAACTTACCAAATAATGTTACATCCACACATGTGGTTTATTTATATGGGCATGTTTACATTTACAATAATAATTAAGAATGATTGAAGTTTAAAAAATTATGTGTTTTCTCTTTGGCCAGAAAATATTTGCTATCAGAAACGGTTTTGAGAGATTTTGAGATCTAGAAGAAAAAAGGGCAGTCCAAGTAACTGAGAATAAAGGAATTCAAACTAACATTTTAAATAGAAACTTCGTGTGAATGTGGAGAAGATTGTGGTGTTTAACCATTCAACATGTGTTGGACTGCCGCTGTGTTTTGATTGTAAGAAACAGGTGAAAGATTTGCCAGTAGAAAAACAGTCAAGAAACATTAATAGAAAGTTACAAGGAATGTAAAGATTGATAAATTAGGGAATGGAAGGGGGGAAATGACAACCGAAAACTAGCAGTGTTTTGTTATTTCTGCTTAGCTGCCTTTGGATAATTTTCTCCTTGTGATAGTAAAGCTGCAATAGCACTCGATCGCACAGATAGCTGGTGGGGCTACAAATTACGTGATAGTGTTTGTCAACCACTGAGCATTAGACAGTGTTTCCAGCCATCCCCTCATTCACAGACTGTGATCTCCATGAAATCTTTGTTTCTGAAAATGCAAGCTAATGTGGTTACGGTAGATGTCCTTTCATCTATAGCTAGTGCACACTTGAAACTCATGAATTGGTTTTTTTTTTTTTTTTTTTTTTTTTGAGATGGAGTCTCCCTCTGTCCCCCAGGCTGGAGTGCAGTGGTAAAATCTCTGCTCGCTGCAACCTCCGCCTCCCGGGTTCAAGCGATTCTTCTGCCTCAGCCTCCAGAACAACTGGGATTACAGGCACATGCCACTGTGCCTGGCTAATTTTTGTATTTTTAATAGAGATGGGGTTTCATCATGTTGGCCAGGCTGGTCTCAAACTCCTGACCTCAGTTAATCCACCTGCCTCAGCCTCCCAAAGTGCTGGGATTACAGGCATGAGCTACCATGCCTGGCCTATGAATTGCTTTTGTAAGGACACTTTGTTCAGGGGAAAGGCTGTCCTTGCTCTCCGAGGTGCCAAAGCTCTTAGGCATGCAAGTGTCCAGTGGACAGATGGTCAACCCAAGTACTCAGCCAGGAAGTGCGTGTGGACAGAGGAGTTGCAGGTGGAGTTCCCGTGGGTTGACCATGCTACTACAAACGGCACTGCCCCTGTGTCTCTGGGGCAATTGGGCCCCCGGAGGGAAACAGGAGGACAGCCGGCTCTGTAGCTCCATGTTTCCACTGGACCTTGTGGAGGAACTGCTTCAGCTCAGCTTCAAGGTGACTCTGCTGCCTCATCTCTGACCACACGCTCGTTCCTTTTTTTTTCCCTGTTTCCCCAGGCCACTGTCATTTAGACCTAGCCATGGAGAAACAGGCTTTAAAAAAAAAAAGTTGTGGTTTTTTTGAGACAGAGTCTCTGTTGCTCAGGCTGGAGTGCAGTGGTGCCATCTCGGCTCACTGCAGCCTCTGCCTCTTGGCCTCAAGTGAATTTGTGCCTCAGCCTCCCCAGTAGCTGGGATTACAGGTGTGCGTCACCACACCCGACTAATTTTTGTACTTTTAGTAGAGATGGGTTTTTGCCATGGTGACCATGCTGGTCTTGAACTCCTGACCTGAAGTGATCTGCCAGCCTCAGCCTCCCAAAGTGCTGGGATTACAGGCCTGAGCTCCCGTGCACAGCCTGACTCTTGAAATACATCGCTGAATCCTTCTGCCTGGAGCAGCTCCCACAGATTCAGTGTTTCCACAGAGGATGATCAAGCCTGTTGATGAGAAGGGGTGATGTGAGGAAGAGATACACCTAGAGCATTGTCTGCGGGGTAAGGAGAGGAGAATGAACAGTGAAGTTGATGACAGCTGATCCCATCACATGTCCATTTATAGAAAAAAATTGTTTTTCTTTCTCCTGTTACAAACTCACACTCACATATTCAAATGACTGCCATTTTTATATCAAGATGACAGTATTTCTACTAATGTGTGGAAATGTTTCTGAAAAAACTGAAGTGTGCCTAACATTTCTTTTGACAGTATACATTTGCAGATGGTTTGTTAGTTTGTGCCTGTAACCACTGTTTCGTCGCACTCTGTAATGTCAAAACTTCCTTTCTTAGGCTCTTTTGAACGCTACGTTAACTCATTCAAACACAGAGTCCGTAAAAATAATACAATTGACACAAGTTGAACACTTACTGTATATCAGGCACCGTTGCAACTTCTCTTCATGCATGAATCATCATAGTAGACTTGTGTTGTCCCCATTTCACAGAGGACCAACTGAGGCACAGCTAGGAAATGATTCTTGATTCAGGCCACACAGTTTTTAGGTGGCAGGGTTGGGATTTGAACCCCAGAAGATTGGCTGTAAAGTTGACAGCACTTACCAAATACTATGTTGCCCTTTAGTTTGTCAACGGGTATCCCAATGGTCAGCCATAATTAATACTACTCAACTGGAGTGAGAACCAATGTTTAGTCTACTCAGCACCTTTCTTTTCTTGAAAATTGTCTTCCTTTTTTTTTTTTTTTTTTTGAAGAACTGCCCTTTTAATCCTATGAAATATGAATGGGTACTAATAAACTTTCATGATAGTACAACGGTAAAGCCTCTGCCCCTGCACCCTTCCGCTATGATTGGGAACCGGATATAGTTGGATGAAATGAAATGCTTCCCTGGAAATTGTGGAGCTGGGAGTGAGAATGAGAATCCATTCTTTCTCCGCCAGGCTCAAGTGGGAACCGGCACAACTTCCACAGTATCAGCACCATGTCTGCTGCCGTGTGGACCGGGGAAGTGAGGTAGGGCAGCCTGACGAGAGAGAAAAGGCAAAAACACGGCAAAGGTGGAGAAGGGCAGAGCCAGCGCTTGCATCCCACATTCTATCCCAATGGTTCTGAAGTCTCGAAGTCTCCTGGATTTCTGAGAGAGATTTTTGTATCCTTTCACAAACATTCTGTTTGACTAACCTAGGTTGAAATAATTTGTTGCTTTCAATCAAAATAATTCTAGTTAATAGCAAAACATGAAATAATGGCACTGTATTCATTCACTTATTGAACACATATTTGAAGAGTGTCTACTCTTTGGTGCCAGGCATTGGTGTTGAGTATACCATGGGAACAAGACTGACAAGGTCCTTGCTCTGATGAAGTTCACATCTGTACCCAGAGAGCTCAAAGAAAGAAAGAAGTAAGGAAAAGGAGAATGTTTCAGAGGGATAATAAATTAACAGAGTGCAATGGTGAAGCATGAATGGATAAGGCTAAGGTTTGCTGTGTGGTCTTGGGGTGGTTTTGTAGAGGAGGGGATATTGAAGTTGAAGTTTGCATGACCAGAAGGGAGTGGCCTCACAAGTTCTGGCTTCTGGAATGTTCCACGTTAAAAAAAAAAAAACACAACAGTGAGGGCAAAGGATCTGAGGGGAATTTGTTTGCCATAGTCAAAGTGGAAATCGGATAAAGAGTTGCAGAGATTGACTGATGTCAGTAAAGGAAGAGAAGCTGAGAAAACCAGATTTTGCCCGGAGAGAAAGATAGGCTAAATAAAAGAAAACAAAACAAGTAAAAAAAGAAAAAAATTGGAAGCTTTCTCAGCTCATGTGATTGGAGAAGGAAGAGAAAAAGATAAGTAGTACATGACCCCCAAAAGACTATTTTTTTCTGAATGAGACAGAAAAATGAAGGGCAGTAGGGCTACATAGGCTGTGATGATAGCAGCTGGGGTGTGCTTTGGGTTAACCAGGACATTATACTAGTTCTTTTCTATAACGAGAGAATTCAGCTTGCAAGAGCTGCCACCACCTTGAAACCATTTTATGTTTTAAACATTTGATTGTAAATTGACAAATTATAATGGTATGTATTTATGGGGTATGAAGAGATGTTATGATATGTGTATACAAAGTGGAGTGATTAAATCAAGCTAATTAACATACTCATCACCTCAAATGTTTATCATTTTTTTAGGGTGAGAACATTCGAAATTTATTCTCTCGGCGATTTTGAAATATACAGTATGCTATTATTAACTATCATCCCCAGGCTGTGCAAACGATCTCAAAAAACTTATTCTCAAGTGTAACTGAAATTATGTACGTACCCTTTGTCCAACATCTCATTCCTCCTCACGATAGATAACAGTTATTCTCCTCTCTGCTTCTATGAGCTTGATTGTTTTAGATTCCACAAGGAAGTGAGAACATGTGGGATTTCTCTTTCTGTGCCTGGCTTGTTTCACATAGCATACTGTCCTCCAAGTTCACGCATTTTGTCACAAATGACAGAATTTCCTTCTCTTTAAAGGCTGGATTGTATTCCATTGTGTTGATATTCCACATTTTCTTTAACCATTTATCCATTGATGAACACTTAGGTTGACTCTCTAACTTGGCTATTGTGAACAGTGCTGCAATGAACATGAGAGTGCAAATACCTCTTCAATATGCTGATTTCAAATCATTTGGATATACACCCAGAAGTGAGATTGCTAGACCATGTCAGGATTCTATTTTTAGTTTTATTGTGGAAAAATACTCCATACAGTTTTATACCATGGCTGTTATATTTTTTAACTGAACTTAAGGTTCCTTCTCTAGCCTAATCTTCTTTACCCTGCCTTCGTCATCGGTACTTATGGAGGTTGTTCCACGGTGTAGAGAGGTGACTCTGAGATCTATCACATCAAAATCTTATGGAGGGCATGTTAGAACACAGACTGCCAGGTCCCATCTCAAGAAATTTTTACCCAGTAGATTTGGAGCTGAGAATTTGCATCTCTATCAAGTTCCCGGGCTGTGGCTGCTGGCCTGGCCATGCTTTGAGAACACTGACGTGGAGAAGGCTTGCTGGGGCTCATGTCAGCATTGCCTGGGATCTGGTCTGGATGGAAGAATGCCTACTGATGTAGGACTTGCTAGTAACTAAACTATTCTAAAGTCAATTCCTGATAGATTTAGTAAGGCCAACCAATGTTACATTCAAGAGCAGCTTGAGGAGAAAGTGAATTATGAGGCATGCACAAAAGCTTCAGTGTCTTTAGTGAGTAGGTATTGGTGGGAGATGGTGATGGTCATAATTCCTCTCAGATTGCTCTGTGGGAAAAATGAGTTTGCATTTTCAGGAGCATCAATATGACACAATTCAAAGCCTTGGCTTCACTAAATCACAGCTATATTTTCATTTTGAGGTCTTGGATTTACATATATTATGATCTTAACTAAACTCCTAAATTTATAACATATTTTTCTTCTTTCACCACAATGGCAGTGTTTTAATCACTTTGTTTTTGTAAAAATCTGTTTAAAGTATTTTGCATGAAAAATTATGATTATGTAGTCTCCACTGCAAATTTTTTGTGCTAAGTGAAATGATTTTTTACTCTAAGGACTCAAAAAAATACTTGGGAAGCATACTAAATAGTTTCTTGTGTCACACCACAATAGCACATAGTTTTAAATTTGCAGTTAATTCATAGGTGACAAGAATGCTATTCAGATTGCACATTTCCTATTCTAAGAGATTACGTTTAATGTGAGTAACTGGCATACACCGTAAATGAAATAGCAAGTTTTCTTTATGTTTGATAATAGACCCATCTTATGCTAAAGAAACATTAAAAAAAAAAAGAGGGGGACCAGGCGCGGTGGCTCATGCCTGTAATCCCAGCACATTGGGAGGCCGAGGCAGGCGGATCACCTGAGGTCAGGAGTTCAAGACCAGCCTGACCAACATGGTGAAACCCCAACTCTACTAAAAATACAAAAAAAAATTAGCCGGATGCTGTGGCACGTGGCTGTAATCCCAGCTACTTGGGAGGCTGAGGCAGGAGAATTGCTTGAATCTGGGAGACAGTGGTTGCAGAGAGCTGAGATCACACCACTGCACTCCAGCCTGGGCGACAAGAGAGAAACTCCATCTCAAAAAAAAAAAAAGGTGGGGGAGAAAGGGGCCCAAATGATATAGACATTATACCTTTATGCTGAAGCAGGGACTAGGATTATTTTCTAGTATATTTTATAGTTTTATCAGAGAAGATAAGAATATGTGCATAATTTACTGAAAGGTTCTATTTATCTGCTTACCTAGTTGTTCTACTAAATATTCCACTAAATTCTTACACTTAGTATTTCATGTAGAGGCTCTGGCTTTGCCATTTCTTATGCATGGCTGAGGTTAGATACACACATCACGGCAGATTCAGAGCCTCCCTGTCTTGAAATCCTGGAAAAGGCCTCCGTCTCGAGTGAAGGGCCCTGCAATGCGTTCACAGAAAGAAACAAGCAAGTTCCAGAAGGAAAATATAATCATATGAAGGGGACATCTCTCCTAGCTGCCCCGTGCTCATGTGTGAGGCCACCTTTTTATTCTCACCCCTCCCCTGTGGCTATAGGTGGAAGCTGCACACTCAGGATGCAAACCTGGGGATTGCATGTCTGCTGTATGGTTGCGGCAGAAATTGTTTTGGGTTTTTGCTTTACAAATAGTTATGGGACGGATTTAATCCTATTGTCCCACCTGGTCCATGGCTAATATCTTTGTGCACCTATGGCCCTAGGCCTTTTGGCCAATTGGAGGCCATCCTTCCTTCTGGGGTTCACTTTTCACAATGTGAACAAATCAGTGAACTTCATGCTTTGTTTGCTAATTGGTTGATTAACATGATGTAGTCCATTTTCTCAGTTATTATCACATCCTTAGGCAGCTTTCCTTATGGTATAGGCAACATGTTAAGAACCAGGTACACTTCCTATTTTTGACTGGACAAGAACAATCTCCTTTTTTCTTCCCCCCCCAGCCCATGTAGTATGTCTCAGATTCCTACTGCTTAAGGAAGTTGCCAAATTCCCCTTTGGCCATAACCAATCTCTTCTTATGTTCCACCTACATGCAGGTGTATCTCTTGTTTTATGTTCATATTGGGTGAAGGATTAAATTTTGATTTACAAGTTATAGTCGTGAGAAATCTATGTGTTGAACTCAATTCTTACCAAAACTTGCAATTGTTTTTTTTCACTTTCTCAGCACCGTTAAAGCTTTCTCTTCTCTTACTCTTGAGCAGTTGTTGCTCTTTCCCTTATCTTAGTTAAAAAATAAGTAGGCTGAAAGAAAGAAAGGCAACAAAGAAAAGCAAATTGACTGAGTGTCTTATTACTTGGGCCCTTTAAAGATCTTGTGCTAAATTTCCCTTGAAAAGCTTATCCTGATTGAATTCTAATTTCAGTTACTATCTCATACCTAAAATTCCACAATGATAGCATATTGATTTTGTTCCTTTGTTTTATTTCCACATGAACTTATCTGATCCAGGGAATAACATCAGCAACTCTCCAATCAATAGAGCCTTTCTTTTGTGTGTGTTTCTTATGAAGGAACGAGGGCAAATACAAATTCATTTTTAAAAGGTTTAAAATCCCTCATTATAAGCTAAGTGTTGCCTGGATGGGAAATGTTGAGGTTTGTCTAGTTTTTGGCTTATAGATTAAAAATCCTTTTTTCATTTGGTGTGAGGCTTTGCTTTGAATGGGCCTAATAAAATCTTAGTTTGCAACTTACTTACTTTTCATATTATAAATCTCTTAGCAGGAAAAAAACAGATTTGAGTTCATTTATTTTATATTTTAGTTCTATGACAAGCATTTAGATAAAAGATAATTCTCTTCTGAATATTAAAGATTGATTTGACTCATATATTATTGATGAAAAGCACATGGAAAAACCAGGAGTAAACATCCCTGAAATGTAAATTGTAGGCTATAGATTATTTTATATATTCTTGATAGTAAAGGAATTATACTTTTTAAACTTATTGTATTATTATTATTATTACTATTATTATTATTATTATTTTGAGGCAGGGTTTTGCTCTGTCACTCAGACTGGAGTGCAATGGTGCGTTCATGGCTCACTGCAGCCTTGACCTCCCTGGGCTCAAATGATCTTCCCACCCCAGCCTCTGGAATAGTTGGGACTACAAGCCTGCACCAGTATGCCTGACTAACTTTTCTATGTTTTGTACAGACTGGGTTTCTTTATGTTGCCCAGGCTGGTCTTGAACTCCTGGGCTCAAGCTATCCTCTCACCTCAGCCTCCAAGTGCTGGGATTACAGGATCTAACTTTAAATCTGTGTGACTCTGGAATCCTTCACTTTGGCAAGTTTTATTTAGATTTGTCAGCAGCTAATTGCTAATTATAATTTCAAAAAACCTTGTTTTTTATATTAAATGCACTTTAGAATAATGAAGACAAAAAGAGAAGTACTTCAACTTTTCACTTTTAATAATATAATTTATATGTTTAAAAAAGTCCAGTAGGTGTCTTCCATTAAATAATCCTCATGAATTTTGTCTACTTGTCCAAAAGTAAATTAAGAAAGGGGATACTTTTATCCCCCTCGGTGAATACATTTCATGACACTTGTCTTGAGACAAAAGACCTTTTTTTCCACAACATCTTTTTCATGTACTGAGTGTTACTGCAGAGTTCAAGCCACGGAATGGAGCACCTTGGATGGGTTCCTGCCACGGCCAAGGTATTGACATGCTTCTAGATCATGCTGAGGGATTAATTTTTAAAATTATGATTGTTTTCATTCCTAGATTTTAATTAAATATGCTATCTTTTAGAATGCATCCTGAAAAACAAGCAACACACAAAGTGTAGAATTGTTTCCCACTAGAATGAAAACCTATTTTGAAGTATAGAAATATTTGATAAACATTGATATTCTAGCCCTAGCCTTCCCAAAGAAACTAATCAGATAAAACTAGGGTTTGACTGCTTACTGTCCCTTTGAAAAAAACTGGACCTTCAAAGAGAAAACTTCTGTAAAGGCTGTGGCCACAGCATTAAATACAAGTGGACCATACTTTGTGGAATGCATTGTGCACAATGGAAAGTAGAATAACACCTCTCTACATTGCAGTGCAGTTAGAATGTGTTATTCCAGTCAAATCATCTCATTTTCCTTGGCATCTCCTTAGAAGTTTGAATAAGTTTCTGTGGTTTATTAAACCAAATGAATTGCTATAGAATGTTAGGCTCATAGATTGTGGACAGGTAGTGAGTCTCAAGGCATGTACCTTTCTATTTCCTGTGGACGTGTCATGTCGGAACAACGAACTGTCCATCATAGGGGGAGTGATTACATACTTTTCCTTCCCTTCAAATGTAATTTCTGTAAGACTACATCAATTGAAGCATACAGCTAGGAACTTATGTTTTACCCACTCTGTCCCTGCCATGCTAATTCCTAGATAGGCATTTTAACTGTATATGGTGCCAACACTGGCAAAAGCAAATGCGTCAGCAAAGTGAGCTGATGGAACCCAGTGAGTAGTATTTCTTAAAGAAGCTCCTTGAGTTCTAAGACAAATATATATTTTTGTTCAGATCAATTCTTGGCCTTACTTTATAATTTTTCTTATGTTCGTGTGTTACTTTGTTTAATGGGAGACTTTTGACTAGCTCTCAGTTGGCAACTTCAGTGCTTTAGGACAAGTTGGAGCAGTATGCAGTTTCTAAGAGTCTTTATGATTTTTAATGGGCTAGACTGGTGAATAGTCATAAGACTTAGTAAAACATTTGGCAGGAAAAGTTAGAATTTCTCAGGGAGATTAATGACCATTGCAATTTTTCCTTGGATTGTCCCAGATGGTGCCTCTGGCCTTAATGAAAACCAAGTGAAAACTTTGAGCCAAAGTCTAGAATCATTGTTAGTGCCTTTTTCATGTGATCAAATAATTCTAATGCAGATTTGAGGCTCTACTTCTTTCTGTAGTCGATTAGTTTGTTCATTCATTCACTGAATCAACACACCTATGATGTATCAGGCGAGAGGATGCAATGAAACATAAAACCATAATTGTTCTCTGATATCTTATAGCTACAAGGAGTGACAGGTGTGTAAACCCATGGCCGCGCCACAGTACAAGTGAAGACAAAACATGGTGGAGATTGAAATGGAAAAGGTCAGTTTTTCTTGGAAAGTAGAGATGCCTTCACTGAGAGGGAAGTTTTTGAAGCCTCAGTAGGAATTTCCTATGTTGACTGAGCATGAAAGAACATGTCGAATAGAGAAAAGTGTTTGAAAATGCATAAAAGCAGAAAACAGCCTGATGTGCTCACTCACGATGAAGGGCTTGATGTGGCTGAAGTGTGGAGCGCAGGGGTCGGGGCCATGCAAGGTGGACAGTGGGAGATGGACCCAGAGGAAGAAGAGAGGCCGGGTGGTCACAGCACTGAACAGTAGGTTAAATGGATGGAAGTTTCAGAGCCTCTGCAGGCCATGAAAGCATATTGTGATATAGTAACCTTACATTTTTGAAAGATCACTGGGGCAGAAGAGGAGAGTGGATGAGAGGGGCTTAGGCCAGAGGCAGGGAGGTGAATTGGGAGGAAAATGGAAGGAACCAAGAGGAAGATGAGGACGCGACACAGTCACCTTTATGACTTGTGCTGTGGCAGCACAGAATACTTACTCTTGAGGTGGAAGGTGGAAGGAACCATGGCTCATGGGAGGTGGCGAGCCTGAAATACTCGAGGGCTCTTGGAAGACAGAGAAGCAGCTCTTCCCCCTATCTGGAGTTGACATCTTTGAGCAAAACAAAGCCAAAAAATATGTGTTGAATTATTAACACCATTTGCATGGGCCTGTCAGGCTTAGCCATGTCACTCATCAGGTTTCTCACAGGAGAATAGAAGACTTCTTAGAAAAAGAACATTGGCCTGGAATGAAGAATAATACACTATTGAGCAGCATGATACTAGTAAGATTAACTAGGTTGGTGAATATGTACACTGTAAACCAGCATACAAATATTAGATGCTACTATTGTTTTCCACATGTTCATAGGAGCCAGATATTAGCCCCAGTCACTGTAAGGTACGGATGTATTTTTTCTCTTCCACAGCTATAGAATTTAAACTTGGACAAAATAATAATCTCATCAATGCATCATTCCAAAGCATGCGTCTTGTCAAGAATATGGCATAAGCATTATCTCCATGTATAAAGAACAACACACAAGGAATTTGATAAACTTTCCTGGAGTCCCTCCATGTCTTGGGTAGAGTACTATCTCTGGGAATCCAATAGCAAATGAAACCCAGCCCCTGTTTTTCCTCATCCTTACTCTAGTGGAGGAAACAGCAGCTTAGAGGGCAAATTCAAGTACAGAGAAGACGAGGGAAAACCATGGTATCCAGACTGCTGGGTACCTGGGGAGCAAACGGCCAGGCTTGAGGATCCAGGAGGGAAGCCGCAGCTGAGATGATGCCTGAGAAGAAACAGACTTTGGTCCAGGAACAGGGGCTGCCTGCTTGGCACAGAGGAAGCAGCACGTCTGGACAGAGAAACAAGTCACTGCAGAGCTGATAGAGTCTTGCATGAGGGATAAAGGCAAGGGACACTGGTGGGTAGGATAGAGAAATTTAGGAGAGAGCAGTGGCATGGCTTGGTGATGGATGGGATGAGGCAACCAAGAACAAGGGAGGGGCCAAGAGTCTCCAGATTTGTGCTTTTCTTTTTTGTTTGTTTTATAAAATGGATTATTCTGCATATCATATCCTAAAATTTACTATTTTTTTTCTGAACAAATGTATCAAGAATTTCCTTCCAAATATTGATAAATCTATCTCAGTCTCTGAAGGCCTGAAGAGCATTATTCCAGAAGCAGTCACCATAATTTGAACCATTGAATCCTGCTGCTGAGCTTCAGGTTGGTTCTGGTTTGGGGTCATCACCAAGAAGACCGGAATGAGCAAACCTATCCGTGTAATTCACAAGATGGTACTTTGATTTTTGAAGGATAAAATAAGCAAATGAATAAGAAAAATAAAAGTGATTTGATATATGTATAGGCAAAAAGACACGGTAAGGGTAGTGATAGCAGAGAAATTGCAAATGACGAATACATTTCTGAAGATGTTCATGTCAGTAGCCAGAGAAATGCAGATACGCAAACCCAAACAGAAAAACAAACAAACAAACAAACAAAACTCCCCAAATACCAGTTTCACCAATTGGCAGAGATGAAATATACTCGTAATACCCTGTGGTGGCGAACGTGTGGGGGAAATGGCGTTGTCAACCGTTATCAGTGGGATTGTAAGTTAAGTTTTTGAGAAACAATTCATCTGTATTTAATGCAATTAAGCATGCATAAACCTTTGACTCAACAACCCTACCCCTGGAAATTAAACTGGGATATTTTCACAGAATGTCTAAAATCATTTGAGAAATGGGTGCTATGAGGAATGTGTTCCCAACTATTTTTACTGATAAAAGGAAAAGCAAATTTCAGTAGCAACTTAGGGCAACTGGGAAGAGACACAGAGAGCTATTGTCTCGATATATCAATATTGATCCTACTCTGCAGACATTTCCACATCGTGTTTAATAACTCCTTTTGGAGAAAATAAATTGATATGTACTGGAGTTTTTGAATCTGTTCAAAATGCATGCATGAAAGGCATGCATTACTTCTAAACCAACCAATTAAGTCTTACTTCAGGTGAAGGGGCTTGTGAAGCCTTCTCTGCCGCTCGTGGAAGTGCTGCAGATGAGGCCTGGGGTGGGGTGGGCAGGGGCCAGGATCACCAGACTGCAGACAGGACTGGTTCTCCATGCCCAGCCTCGGGCTCTGGATTTGTTTGTAATCTAACTCATAAATCTAAGTCTATAATTTTCTTTATAACTGAGGACATGGCTGTCAGGGAGAAGGGGTGCTGTGCAGGCCAGAGGGACACTCAGAGCTTTGTGGGCTCAGTGAAAGGCCGGCTAGGAGGGCCTCTCACTTAGGGAGGTGCTCGTGGGGTTGAGGCGGTGCCTGGGGGCTGCAAGCAGCCAGCGGGGATGAAGGAGACACAGGCAGGAAGGCTGCATATTCTCCGATGGCAGGTGAGTGACACCAGAGGCAGCTTCGGCAGACGTGGCCTCAGGTGGGGCCATGAAAAGTGAGCCGCAGAGCAGATGTTCTGGACAGAGCCACCTGCAACGTGCGTGCTGCTCTCCAGGCAAAGCTGGGAGGTCTTCCCTGGAAGGTCCTTCTGAATCTCCAGTTCAGAGCAGAAAACTGGCTTGTCAGGGGGACTAGACGTAACCAATTTAACACACCCAGCTATATCATTTTCCTGTGCCTGCTGTAACTAACTGCCACAAAATAGGTGGCTTAAATCAACACAATCAATTCTGTCTCAGTTCTGGAGGCCAAAAGTCTGAGGGGGGCGGGCCGTGGTCTCTCTCTGAGCTTCGGTGGAGGACACTGGCGCTCCTGACCTGCCACCGCATCACCGCAATCTGCCTCTATGGCCACAGGGTGCCTTCCCCACGTCTGTGTCTTCGCGGCTGTTCTGCTCTCTGCGGTTTCTGCGTCTTCTGATGACGACTGTAGTCACTGGAATAAGAGCCTCTCTACTCTAGTACTTTCTCATCTTAGCTGATATTCTAATGATATCTGCAAAGATCCTGTTTCTGAATAAGGTCACATCGATAGGTACTGGAGGCCAGGAGTTTACGTATCTTTTGGGGCCACAATTCAACCCACACCCCCACACCAAGCATGAAATCAGTAGTGCCTCTTAGGTGCTGGCCTGCTTGGGGGTGGTCATGATGATACAGAAAGGCGGGGCTCCGGGCTAAACCCACCCTTAAACCTGGAACTGCAGCCCTAAGTGAAAACAGTCGGCCCCGTTTTTCCACCCAAATGTTGCCTTTTTGGCCTGCCATCCCCCTATCCTGTGCCCATACAGAGACTTCAGCTGGCACAGCAGCACAAATCGCTGAGTGCTGGGGATACAAGTGGCTGAGCGGCGAGCAGAGAAGCAGCAACTGAACTCTGGAGACTACAGATAGATGCAGCTAACTTCAGACGGTGAGGCTTCAGGGAAAGAACACCTTCTTCCCGAACCATCCCCTTTCCAATTCCCCATCCCACGGAGAGCCACTTTTATCACCCAATAAAAGCCTCTGCATACACTAATCTTTAATTCTTTCAAGTGACCTGCTTCTTCCTGGACCCTGGACAGAACCCAGGTGCGGAGAGAGCAGGGGCTTGGACGCTACTGTGGGGCCTGCACAGAGCCTGTTCCTGCAGAGAGGAGCTAGGACTGGTTCCAACATTCATTCCCTCTGGTTCCGCACTCATTTGCTTGCATGCTTCCTCTCACCAGGAGTGGCCAGCGGCGGCTGAGGGAAAGGAGGCGCTCCAGGTCCTGCCCCATGAAGGGGGTCAAGGTCAAGGGAACAATCCCGTCTCATCAGTAGTGGAGAGACTTGTTCTAACAAACATGCTTCTCTAAAAGTGGGACCAGGGGAGACCTTATTGATCACTAGACATAGATTCTGCAGAGAACCAAGCCCAGACAAACAGTAGTGTTGGGTTGCCACAGCCAGCAGCTGTTACATTTTATTTCAGGGGAGCAAAAAACTTCCACGGAAATGAACTGCAAAGACTCAGTTTGTACATATTGTATTTTCTGCAAGTACCCAAGCAATGGCTGAGGACACCACCCTAAAGGAAGAAGATGCACACCAGCACAAATGGCAGTGACCAAGGCAGTGTGAGTCACTCAAGGAGCACCAAAATGAACCGTGCAGAAACTCAGCGCTTACATACAATTCAGGTTTATCACCAGCTGTTTAAAAGAGCCGTCCAATGCTGACATGAAAACCCAATAAGTGCCTTTTATGCATCATTATTCACAAAAAGAAATAACTCTATATCTATATCCGTATCTATATCTCCCTGAGTTTTAGACTTAGCCATTTTTAATCATAACTTTTTTTGTCTTCTTTAAAGCTTGTGTAACATCCTTTGCAATTGTTAAATTTAGTACCTGAACTAGGGGTATCCTACTTAACTTTTAAAGTTATAATTCTGGAGCCCGAAATGTACAAAAGCAAGTTAGCAACTCGCTGCCCAAATCCCTGCTTTATCAAATGCCTTTTTAACAAGTTGCTCTTCTCTTAAGTCATGATACATGTTACACAAAATATGTGCTCTCATTCTGGAACAAGCAAGAGGAGAGGCAGAAAATGGCAACAAGTGTGGCACAGAGAAGCCCAGTTACTAGAACGTGGATGCAAGATTAAAGCAATACCAGCAGTGAAAGTGGACTTAGGCATAGTAATCATGAGGAAAATAACAACACCAGTGATAATAGAAGCAATTTTTAGCTTGTCAGGCATCTTGTTAGATGCTTGTATATTATTGATGTTACTTACAAAATCTCTGCAACACCAGCATTGTTATCCCCACACTTCAGATAAGAAAATGGAGGACCAGTATCTTGTTCAAGTTTGTACAGCCAGTTAAAAGGAGAATCTGAAAATCAAAGCCAGATCTACCTAACTCCAGAACCCAGGTCTTTACAAGCTCTTGGGACTTGGTTCTAGAGCTGAGGCAGAGAACATCTTGCAGGGCAGAGGGGCAAGTGGCCTTAGTCATGGGCACTGGGGAAATGGCCAGTAGAGTATGAACTGGTTTTGCTGGCATTCGTAGAGCATTACGTGCTAATAGTTGACCACTCACAGAAGGGGATGGGAATAATCTAGAACAAGAAGGAGAGTTTACATAGCCACAAAAGGTGATTACTTACAAGAGGATTGAAGAGTAGATGTACACATGTTAATTCATCGAATCCTCCCCACAAATCTATGAGTTAGACTCTGTTGTGATTTTCATTGTATGCACAAGTCTTGGGGCAGAATGGCCAGTAGAAGAGGGGGTGTGAACATTCAGTACAACGGTCCTGGCCCGGGGCCTGGATCATAACCATGATGTTCTCGGTCACGACTTGGGGCTTCTTGGAACATTCACCTCTGCTTCTGGTTGGCTTCCTTGAGCAATTCTTCCCAGGTATCCTGTTTACCAGATTTTGAACCCCTGCCTGCTTTGTGCCCGGCTGTGACAGGTCCATTATTTCATTCATGATAGTGCCTTATAGGCTGTGTCCCTACTGTACTTTGTGAGCCTGAAGTGAAATAAGAGATGTAAAAGAGCTTCTGAAACAAATGGGCCAACTAAGCATAAACGGCTAATTAGTTAGTGTCACATCTTGGGAACTGGTTTCTTGGCCACAATACCGTTACCTGCCACTCTTCTGACAAGTTCCTTTCTGAAATCCACTGCATTCTGCAACGTTGGGTGTCACTTATTATTTCCAAGTATGTTCACAAAGCATTTTAATGTTTGCTAAATATTTTTACAGTTGGTAACAACACAGAAAGAGAGGTGATAAAATGATGTATATGAACCACTCACTTAGGCACTCATAATGAGCCTTGAAGCCTGGTGGTGGGAGTTCCCCCTGGCTTCTCCGGGAATGGAGGTGGAGTCAGGCCTGATGATTCTGTTTGCCTTCACTGACGAACTCAGCTACTTCAACCCCTTCCAACACACCATTCGCTCTTTTGGCTGCTGGGACGATTTTTCTCAATTTTGCAATCTTAGGATTCCTCCTCTACCTCTGTCTTCTCTGTGAGCTCTAAACCAGCAGATTTCAAGAGGGGCAAATCATGCAAGGTAAGAAAAAGCTTTGAGTCAGAATTTTGCCCACAAAATTTGAAATGAGTTCCATCTGCATTCCAAAGTGTTTGACTTAATTTTAATGTCATTTTAGATCACACTCTCCCAGAGACCCCCTATAGAGACCTACAGGGTAGCCTGGGGTCCTCTCCGTTTCCAGTGAGCAGATCTAGTGGGGTTGAGCCATTGTCTCCCTCATCGTTCATTCTCTGGACATTAGCCCTGCCATGGAACACTTAGAAGTGGAACTTCTAAATTGTGCCATATTCATGGTAATTTCTATAGCAAGAGTAAGAGGTGTTTGGTGTAGATTTAGTGTCAGCAATAACACAAATCTCTCCCACAGCACTCGCGAGTAGAACTAGTTGATGATATGGAGAATTTATGACTTGGGAGACCATTTATTTCAAATAAAATTGGAAAACCCAGGCACTACTTTGGGATTTTGAAAATCTTTACTGTTCTATTCCCAAAGCTGAAATATTTGAAATCCAGAAAGTGTCACTTCACCAAGGAACAATGGATTAATCTGTACTCCTGGATTAGAGCCTGGGGAAAGAATACTGAAAACGAAGAAGTCACTCTTGGGGACTATCAAACCTAGGTTTCTTGCTCCTGGAATAAGCACACACTCACCTAGATATACAAGGCAACTTTGTCATCTTTTGATGTCATCGTTTTCTAGCCTGCAATAGAGATATATAATAATGACATATATCATTAATTGAGGGTTTACCAGTTTGTGCTAAAGGCTATGCTTTGCTTTATGCTACATTGATTTTCTATAGTCTTCACTATCATTTTATCAGGTGATACAACTTTTAAAGGTGAGAAAACAGGGAAGTTATATAACTCACTCAAGGTCACGTAGCTTGCAGTTCAAGGGCTAGGATTCAGACTCAGGAGTCTAGATAGTTTTAAAGTCTGTGCTCTTTCTAAAATACTGTGACATCTCCCCCAGAAACTGCTATCGGAATAAAGCTTTTTCTGGGCGATAAGCTTGGAGAAGGACATTTACATATAGGAGTGCATAGAAATATGAGTGAACAAGATGGTGGCCATTTAAAAACCATGACATGAGAGGAAAAGTTCAAATTGCAGAAGTTAATTAAGTCAGTGAAAGAGTCACATAAGAAGAATGAAATCTTTTTTTTGAACTACTTGGAGAGCTTTCATGCATAAGGATGGACAATGTCTGTGGAGCAAAAGGGTCATAGGTGAAAGTTGAAGGAGGCAACTTTGACCCCCAAAGAGCCAAAGCTTTCTAGGGAGCTTGTCCAACAATGGAATAAGGAGGAAGTTGATGCCTGGGGGTGACAGAAATGATTGCTTCTCAAGGTAGTGAAGAGAAGGCTGATAATTAAGTAGACGGTTGGGCTGGTTGATCTTGGGTACATATTTTAGGTCTGAGATCACATAAATGCCAATTCACAGCCTCTTGGTTGTGGATAAGTTTTTCAGCTCCTTCTGTTTATGACAGGGCAAGACTTGACAATGTGACAACATTGAATGCCTGGAAAGAAAGAAATCTTGGAGATACTTTGCCTGTTTAACAATTTCACTTAGGATTGACCTCATATTTACATTTTCCATCAAAAGAGGAACAGAGGAGTTCCTATCATTGATTTTCTCAGAAATTCTCTTACTGAATCTGAAGAAAGATATGTCTCAAATTTCTATAAATCTAATGTTATTCATAATGGATTTGGGAGTTCGTCTGACTGGGTGTTTAATGGGTTACGAAGACCCTGGAGTAAGGTTTTCCAGGATGGGAATGTGTATAATTGAATTGTGATAGGAGATCAGAAAGGACACATGGGTGATTCCTTGCAGGCAAGAATAACTTTCCCCATGAACTCTGAATGTCAATAATGTGTATATTAAATAGTAGTGTTGCTATATTAATATATTGTGTTTTGAATATATTGAAAAAACTGCAATTACTTTTGCACCAACCTAATATGTTAGAAAAGTGCATTATTACTGTTTTTGAAATGAATGTTATGCTCATAACATTTTTTAAACCCCGAAAGGAGTGATATCCTGGAAAATGTTAAGAAAGTCTTGGCAAGAAGTCAGGTTTAATTAAACTATGGGGACTACATCATTTTAAAGCATGATTTTATCAGATTAAGAAAACCAGCCATGGTCCTCCTCTGGGAAAACGGGATGATGGGGAGATATGAACTCTCCTAACATTGATCATTTATTCATTAATTTGGCAAACACTTTTAACTGGTCTGACTTGATTCATCAACTGTGGACACATGTGATTGCATGGCTCTTTTTCCTGGTTATTCTCTTGAGCTCCAAATGTCTTCCACCTGCTGAGGTTTCCACAGCAACCGGTGACTCTTGTCTCCAGATGTGAGGGATGCTTATCTCTTATGCAGTGTTCTTTGGGGGCACTGGCCCATCCCCAAAGGACTCCCGTTTATTACTGCAGGGAAGTCATGGCTTGTTCAGGCACTGGCCAGGAGCTACCTCTCAAGGTGGCCCCAAAGATAACCACTCGCCACTGAGCTCTTCTGTGGAATTTGAGCCACCAATGCCGATAAACTTGGGAATTTATTCCAGCACTCGCGCTGCCTTTTTCTGTGAACGAATCATGATCGGGGCCACCGTTACCTACCTAAACAACGCATGCAAACTTCACTGATCAGAGTAGTGTTGAGCTGGCCCTGTGTTCATTCCACAGTGGGATGCACCTTTTCCTCAGTGGTTAGTTTTGCCACCAATTGATGTATACCTTGATTAGCTAGTAAGAGGTCTGTTATACCCTATTCCTTACCCTATACTTATACTTACGTAAGTCACAAAATATAAATGTTATACAAATACATGCACATAATATTCATGTGAGAGAGGACCATTCAAGTGCTCTTTTCAGAAGTAAAAAGGTATTATTCAAGGTGACTATATATAGTAGGTTGGTGCAAAAGTAATTCTGGGTTTTGTCATTAAAATAATTACTTTTGCACCAACCTAATACATAGACCATGGATGAGATTGGCTTCAATTTTAGTAGCTCCTTCGAAAGGCATTCTACTTCATTTTAGCCTTAAATATTACACATATGTGGCCCCAGTAATACTGTCGTTAAACATTTACTGAGTATGTCCTATACAATAGGCTCTACAGTGAATGTTTTCCATACGTTAGAGCTTTACAACAATTAGATGTAGAGACTACTATTCTCATTTTACAGATGGGAAACTAGGTTTGTAGTTGTTAAAAGCCACAGCTATTGTACATGTCAGGAATTGAAATGAGGCTGCTGGAGTTCAATCTTCCCAGGCTTAAGCGATCCTCCCATTCAACCTCCCTAGTAGCTGGGACCACAGGTGTGTACCACCATGCACTGCTAATTTTTTTTTGTAACATTTTGTAGAGACAGGATTTCATCACTTTTCCCAGGCTGGTCTTGAGCTCCTGGGCTCAAGCAAACCACCCACCTTGGCCTCCCAGAGTGCTGGGATTACAGGTGTGAGCCACCGCGCCTCGTCACAAAATCAGATTTTCATTAGACAGAAGGTACGTCTAATTTAGGTGATTGGTGTTACTATAAAGACTAGATTCTCCAACTAAAAATTACCGTGAATATTTGAAACTGGATGATACACATACAAAGCTGTATGTTTTCAATGAAAATATGTTTAATATACCCATACAAAACACCAGCAATCATACTTTGTAACAATTATAATTATAATAGAAGTAATTTTAAATGTTCACTTAGAATGTGTCAGAGAGCACATTATTTTTCAAGACACGTTGAGGAGGAATGTAAAAAGAACATGGGCAGCACTGGTGAGTTGGGATAGGAAGGCAGCGACCATGGTGGTGACGGCATTGAGGGGGCAGTACTGGGGTCAGAAACATCCCGTGTTGCAGAGAAAGAGATCTGCAGGCCTCTGAATAATTTGGGGTCTCAGAGAGAGACAAAAAAAAAATGTCTGGATGCCATATGCTTAAATTTTTTAAAGTTAGGCAGCAGACTTAAAAAATGCTACAGAAAAGATGTTTTATTCTCTTTTCTTGACAAATATATCCTTAGAATGTCAAAATTGAAAAATATGTCCAAAGTTGTGGTTTTTAGACAACTGAACGCTGGCAAAATGTGACTGAACTCCATGATCATTGCATCTCGAGGCGTTCCACTGAGAGACCAGTGATGTTTGAAGAGTATAAAATGATGACACACACACACACTTTATGCATTTATTATGTACCCATAATTTTTTGTGCATCTTAAAGTAAGCAAAATCACTTTGTTTTTATAATAAAGATCTTCACAAGGCTTTTGTTCTTTTGAGATTAGTGATTAAAGGCTAAAAAAGTGACTGTATTCAAAATGTTCAAAATCTGAATAGATTTTGTTTAAAATATGAAGTATTACAAAATGAAAGTTTCAGTTATTTTGATCTTTAAATTTTTTCTAAAAATTCAGAATTGCCCATTAAACTAAATATGAAGTTATAAATTATAAGCAATGATTATGAACATTTAAAATACATTTAGATAAAACTGAACTTTAAAAGTTTGATTTTTGAAAAACCTGCATTTGCTTTTTTTCAAAAATGTACACCAAAATACACACATATTCAAGTGTAACTTAAATTGTTCCATCACATGAGAGATTCCTCAGCTACCATGTTCAGGTGGATCAAATAAATGATGAACAAGAAAATAGATGCCTGTCCCCATCAGAATGCAGCACTTCATCAATACAGGACAATAGACAACTGTCTATTGCATTCATATGCCATTGCAGAGGAAGAAAGTCGTGTGTTATTAATTTGTTCTTCATTTTCCTAAGTGCTTCTGGTGGCTCATTTCTCCCTGCACCTCCAAGCTTTGTCCTTCTTGGATGTGAGCAGAGGCTTAACCCACAAGCCACTATGACATTCAAACAAAATTCACATCTGCTTCAAAAACACAGGCGACAAGTGTGGAAAAGAGTCTCCAGGGAGCTGGAATGGTGCGACTCATGGGGCGAATCCCTGGTAAGGAGCAGCCCACGTGCGTCCCTGTAGAAGTAATCTTGGTGTGTGTGTTTGTGAAATGCAAGGCCCAGGGCTGGAGTCCACTTTTGCCAGGGTTTGAGGGCGGCACTGTTCTCATTTTCCTTTGCTGGTAGGATAGCTGGGTCTCTGAATCAGGGAGCGGACAATAGAGGGGTTAGGGGTGGTAAAAGAAAACATCAGACAAGTTAAATTTAATGGAGTTTAATTAAGAAAAGAAGAAAGGAAATGAAAAGCAATGATTCCCTAATAGGGCAGCCTCCAGGATCACAGCAGATACAGAGCAACTCGAGGTGCCTCGTGGTCAGAACAATTTTATAGACACAAAAAGGGATGTGACGTACAGAAATTGGAAGTGAGGTACAGAAACAGTGGGATTGATTATAGCTCAGCATTTGACTTATTTGAACACAGTTTGAACACTCAGCAGTCTATGAGTGGCTGAAGTATGGCTGCTGGGATTGGCCAACACTCAGCTATTGTTACCGGTGCATACTACTAAGTTAAGTTTCAATCTTGTCTGCCTGTTAAGCTAGGTTGCTGCTCCTCCATGAGGACTCAAGTATAGGAGTATGGAGTGTTTCTCAGGCCATATTTAGTTCACTTTAACAGGAGACACCTTGTTACTTTTTTGGAGATTTACTTTGCTATGGTTACTCTTACTGTGACCTGTGATGAAGGAAAATGATGACATTCCCATAAAAGAATCAAACATTTTATTTTTTTTATTTCATTTGCTTATTTGGATTTTTAGTAGAGACAAGGTCTTGTGATGTTGCCCAGGCTGGTCTTGAACTCCTGGGTTCAAGCAATCTGCCCACCTAGGCCTCCCAAAGTGCCAGGATTACAGGCATGAGCCACCATGCCTGGCCCAAACTTTTTAAAGGAAGTTGGGGATTAGACGTGGAATATTTGATACTTTTTAAAAATTTAGAAGTAGGGACTCTTTAAAGACATTGTGATATTTTTTCACAAGAAATGCTAAAACTAATTTGTAATGTCTTTATTAAGAATGGCTATCGTTATGTTTTATCTGCTAATCTGCAATGAAGATTCTCAAAAGCCTTACACTCTGATTGTTTCTTATTTGATTACTTTTTTATTGCTAGTTACCAACCTTTAGATATTGCTTTAACTATGAAAAATGGCAGTAAATTACTATGTGAATCTGTTAAACAGCATTCAGAGAACTGAGAGTCAACTAACAGGAGTTAGCACGTACTAGAAGAATATCTGTATTTAGAGGATAGTGACTAATGTGAAATAAACACCTCTCAATTGTTTCTTTTATGTATCTACTTTGCAGTTTACAGTTTATTATCCATCTATGGTATATATGCAAGAGTCACTTTTAATTCATTTCTGTATGAATTGTTGTTTTACACAAATATTTTTAGATAATGGCTTTCTAAAATAATAATCTCCACTGTGCAGAATATGTCACCCAATCATTGTGACCCAAATCATTGCAAACAGGAAGCAGGGGTCAATGATCAGTCAACAGAAAGATGTTAGTGATAAGGATGTAGTTAACAAAAATACTTAAACATTTCAGAACATCATAAGCCATTCATATTAAAGATTAAAAAAATTAAGGACTTAATATTCTTTTTGATATAGAAGGAAAGCCTCAGAACTTTGTCAAGTGATCAATAACTGCTCTTTATTCCCTCTCATTTTTCTTTACCTACTAATTAAACATCTTAGAATATAAAAGAGACATGTGATTTTAATAGTGGGTGAAAGAAGACTGAGCCAGAGTTGATTAGACTAATAAATATATTTTTAAAAACCCTTCATTTTGAAATGAGAAAGCCGACTCTCCATTTTTTCCTTGAGCATTTAGAGAATGAAATGGTTTCACTGTCCCAGCAGGCTTCCATAATTCAAAAAAAATGAAAAGGACTGTGATTGGCTTTCATGATTGGAAATTGATCTAATTTTTATTGTTTGCACTTAACATTATGATTTAGGACTTTTCTAAGATAAGTCATCCTCATGTTTAATTTTTTCTATTTGAGATGACTACTTCACACAGTTTTTTTGTGTTATTTTTTGGTATCACTTTCTTTTTCAAGGAGTGTACTGTATAATCACTGAACTCCTCTGTAATTACATGGCAAAGACTATGTAAATACGTAATTATGTTCATGCAGATTACTTGATAATTATACTTCCAGTTACCAAGTAATGAACGGAATAATCATCATGCACTTTGCAGCTCTTAGATTTTCAGCTTGGTCTTTGTTTTAAAGAAGGAGAGAACTGGATAATTACTCTATGGTTACATGGCACTTACATTGTCAACAGCCATGCGTTCATAGTGCTATTACATGGTTATTTTTTACCTTGTAAAATAAAGTGGTACTGCCTTTTAAAGAAGTCTTTTCCTGCTCTTTTCAGTAGGAAATTCATGTCTCACACGACTGAATGGCAGAGCAGAGCTTCTCTTTTGTACACAGGGTGGCACTGAACTTGAACTGGAAAAGTCTCTGAACTTAGTCTTTGCCAGGATAAAAATAAAAGGAGAAAAAATATATATACATATGTCAAGCTTTCACAGTGGAAAATAAAAAACATAGTTATTAATCCTAAATCCAGGAGACAGATTTCCTAGCCAACGATGAATTGTATTTGTTTTGTTTAGCTTATCGACATTACTATTTAGCCGCGGTTCCCTCTGTCTGGAGTATGCGTCTTTCTTTATTTCAAGAATTAGCTCTGTTGGGCATCCTTTGTGTGTACCCTTGCTCCTTCCTCTGTCCCTCTGTACTTGTGGCTCTGCTTGTGTTTTACTGTAAAGACTTTACTCAGTGTCTTCCCTTCCAGCCTCTGTGACTGACCTCTTATCTTGTGTTTTCCACAGTCTAGTAGAGGGCATAGGTATAAATAGTTTATGAATACATCTTTAATGAACAAACTAATTCAAAGACATGTTTAAAACATTAGTTACATGACTGATTAATGAATTCCCAAATCACTATTATATATCAAAATATTTTGGAACATTTATATTAAAAGTTTACTTTTTCAGAACATCCTTTGTCTTTGACTTTTGAAGCTTAATAAAGTTTCACTTAAAAATATATGGCACTGGGTGGCGTGCAACGGCTCACACCTGTAATCCCAATACATCAGGAGGCCAAGGCAGGTGGATCGCCTGAGACCAGGAGTTTTAGACCAGCCTGGACAACATGGTGAAACCCCATCTCTACTAAAAATACAAAAATTAGCCAGGTGTGGTGGGGCACACCTGTAATCCCAGCTACTCAGAGGCTGAGGCATGAGAATACCTGAACCCAGGCAGCAGTGGTTGCAGTGCGATGAGATCGTGCCACCGAACTCCAGCCTGCACAACAGAATGGGACCCTGTCTCAGTATTGAGACCCTCTCTCCATATATATATATATATTCATATATATTGAATTCATGCATTCACATAATTGATCTGGCATTTATGTAGCACACATACAAATAGAAATACACACATCATATTCAGTGTTCCGTGATTGGCACAGAGGAGAGTCAAAGATAAATAATCTACTTTCCTATCTTAACTAAAGTCACGATTCATGGGAGAAAAGAGGAACATCTATGTTAAAACGAATGATGATACGAGGCAGAAGAAACTGGAACTGTAATACAAAGCAGCAGAACTGTGATTAGGGCTTTCCCAGTGATTTTAAGGAATGTTTTATTTCGCTGGCTAATTTTATCTTTCCAAAGCAAATTGACCCATGCATATTCAAAAGAAATTAAACTTTCATTTTGCTTGACCCATATATGGAGGATTTACAATTATTTTTGCTAATTCACATGATTTTCTACAAAAAATTGCAAAACATACCATTGTGTTTCTGTGTTAACAAGCATTAAGTGATAGTAGCCATTTCTTTTTTTTTTTGTGCTTCAAGAAATGTGGACTTGTTTTTAAAAAGTTCTCTATAGTTTTTGAAGCTAATTTTATAATATGATGATTTAATGTCCATTTGGAATTTGTATGAACCCTGCTAGAATCTTTTTAGTGAAATTTTAAACTCAAATGTATTGGTGACATCTCCAGGTGTTAAATACCTTTGTCATTTCACATAAGAAAATTAACAAATTGAAAATAAATAACAGCCATGAATTTGTGCACGAATAAAAAAAAGAAGAAAAAATCCAAATAGACATGAGAAGTTAGCATATAAGATCTGCATTTAAATAGTTATGAGAAGATAGCGACTTGAAAAAGAATAAAACTAGATATCAACATTACTTGTGACAGCAATACAAATTAGAGCTCTCTTAAATACTGAACGCAAGAAATGAAAATACAGCTAAAGCAAAATATATAAAAGAGCTAATATTATAGTGGAAAAGTCATGGTAATTATGACCATAACAGAAAGTTAGAGAAGTTTGATTATATAAATATTCATAGCATGAAACAAATTAATTTTTATTGTGTAAAAGCATTATAATTCAATAAAAAGATTAACAACATGCAGAGTAAAAGAAGTTTATGGTCAGAGAGAAAAACACACACACACTCATATACAAAACTGTCAAAGCAGCAAAAAGATACTTTTAAACTAGTCAGAGTTAAAAATATATAAACCAAATTAGAGTGCATAGAACACTCTATTGACAATGGTCTAGAGAATCCAGCCATTCGTAAACACGTATTTGGTGTGCAGCATGGTGGGTACTATTCCCACAGCACGTCAGTCTGTCTTACATGGCATCTGATTTCCAAGAAAAGGAAGCAGCTTGTCCCCCGAAAGCCTCAGCCCAGAAAGGGACTGTTGTGCTTCTGCCATATTCTGTTGTTTAAAGCAGTTTCAGGGTCAGCCCAGATTCAAGAGATAAAGAAATAGACTGCACTTATGCGTGGAGGGTTGGCAAATAATCTGCAGTCGTCTTCCGCCTTCTCTCTTCACTTTTTCTTCCATTCTATTTTTTTCTATTTTTTCTATTGAACAACGTTAATAATGTCTGCCTCTGGGAAAAGAGACTGAGAGACTAGAGATTTGAGAGCAGAGGGAGAGACTTTTCATTTTTTTCCCTTTTATACTGTTTGATTAAAAAATTACAATGCTCATGCTTTATATGGTTAATTTTTTAAAGACAGCTTATTTTCTTCTTTTTTACTTTATGTCTTAAATTGACGTACAATAATTGTACACATTTATGAGGTACCTAGTGATGTTTTGATACATATAACATATAGTGATCAGATCAGGGGAATTAGCATCCCCATCACCATAAATATTTATTGTTTCTCTGTGTTGGGAACATTAGCTATCATCCTAGCTAGCTGCAGACTAGTTAACTGTTTGAAACTAGATATTATAGTTAGTTATATTCATCCCACAGTGCTAGGTGACACTAGCACTTGTTACTCCACTTATTCCTCCTATCTAGCTGTAATTTTGTCTTCTTTAGCAAATCTCTCTCTATCCCTCTTTTCCTCCACCCTTCCCAGCCTCTAGTATCCTCGGTTCTGCTTTTTACTTCTATGAGATCAACTTTCTTTGGTTCCTCTGGCGAGTGAGAACATGCCGTGTTTAACTTTCTCACCTATTGAACTTCGTGTCCTCCAGTTCCATCCATGTTGCCGCAAATGACAAGATTCCATTCTTTTTCCTGGGTGAATAGCATTCCACTGTGTACACACACAGATTTCTTTATCCATTCCTCTGCTGTTAGACATCTAGGTTGGTTCCACATGTTGGCTATTGTGAACAGCGCTGCAA
The DNA here is from genome assembly GCF_003255815.1 of Theropithecus gelada. Lineage (NCBI taxonomy): Eukaryota > Metazoa > Chordata > Mammalia > Primates > Cercopithecidae > Theropithecus > Theropithecus gelada. The sequence continues at coordinate 45,168,951 of NC_037685.1, read as the reverse complement.
TACACATGGGGGTGCAGAGATTTATCTCTTTGATATGCTGATTTCATTTCTTTTGGATAATTGCCCAGCAGTGGGATGGCTGGATCATACTGTGGTGCTAGGTATAGATTTTTGAGTCACCTCCACACTGCTCTCCATTGCGGCTGTGCTAGTTTGCATTCCAACCAACAACGCATAAGAGTTCTTTTACCTTCACATTCTCACCAGCATTTGCTATCTTTTGTCTAAAATGACAGTGTAGTCTATATGTTATGAAAGCTCTCCAAGACGTACTATAAATTTTAAAAGTAGGAAAATACAGTGTATAATGTGTTTAAGATATACACAGAATTTTTTTATTTATCAAGATTTGGATCCTGATGTCTCATTTGTATACATGTACGTGTGTGTGTGTGTAAATGTGAAATGGAGTAACACATTGTAAACACACACACACTGACAAGCAATGGCTATAAGCAAAGTCACAGGGGTAAACAGAAGAAAGAGCAATGTCTTCTCCATTGAAAGTATCACAAACATGTGAGTGTTGGGCTAAGTCTTCTCCATGTGGATTTTTACTGTCTTCATCAAAACTCTTGTAGTGGTTTCAGACTTGTGTGCTGCAAAAGATCAATGAACCTTTATCTTCTGATGGTGTGTTGTACGTGTACCGTGGAGGCCGATAGCACGCAGAACCGGTCTGACTCAGACCATAGCTCATTTACAGCATGGAGATATAACACACAGATACCCTTGGGCACTTTCTACAAAAATGTTAAGTCTGTTATCTGTATTACTGGAAATTTAAGCTTCTGTCTTAAAGTTAATTCTACTATCAGTTTCTGGTTTGAGAAGTGAATTCAGGTCCATACAGATTCCTGAGAAATCCAGGTTATACAATTCAATGATGAGGAAGATATCTTCATTCCTATAATCTACGTCTACAAACTTACAAAATAGACAGTGAAGACAATCTCATTTGCTGAAGGGACTTGCAGTTCTTCCCCAACCCAGACAATTAGGCCGTATCTTTGTGGGGTCTGTTGTTTTAGATCAAAGACTAAAGATGAGTAATTCATTCTGGTCCTTAATCACTGAAGCACTGGTACTTGCAATCCCAGTTCAGAGCTGGTTAATACTTAGTTTTAGGCCAAGAAGAGAAAAAAGATCTCAAATATGACATCAATTCTGGCATCTTCTGACACTGAATGATGCAGCAGTTCTGTGGAGATTTCCATTTTCAGACACTGTCTCCACTCCCCTCACCACCACTTCACACTACTTTTTGTCTCGGCCTCCTTTCCTTAATTGTTATGATTCTTTTGCCTGTGAGGATTCCAAAGTTATTGTTTATATGGAATTTTCAGATCCTGGGGAATGGAAGGAACTTCTCATTCCTTTCAGGAGCTATGGATAAAAGAGCAGGATTGGCAGAGCTTCTCCCACACGCATTACATAAGAAGGAATATGTGTTTGACAGTTCCCTGAAAATGTTCTTTGCCTATTCAAATGCTTTGGGTCAATGAATTGTTTAATAAATATTGGTCAGTGAGCTATGAAATCTCCCATTATGCTCTAGACCCTTAGTAAAAGTGAAAATATCCTAAAATGTTAGTGCCAATATTCTTGACCGAGGATCTATTAAGGGCTACAATGAGTAACTAAGTTTCCAGCGACTATGTACACAATGTGTATTTGGGGTTTTAAGTGATTTTTTGGAGAGGGGATCCCTAGTTTTCAGGAGCTTCTTAAGCGGGACAGTTGCTCCACAATAGGTTAAAAGCATTTTAGTAAAGTATTTTACGCTTCTCTATTATTTTTGACCAAGTGAAATGACAGGCTTTAAAATGCTTGGGCAGGACAAAGACCTAGACACTCTTTCATTGTAAGTATTTATGTAGGGTGTGCATATGTATAGGGGGAGGATGTGCTATTGGTCCAAAAACTGCATTTCCTTCTTGTGTGCAGTTCAGCTATGAACAGTGAGTGCTATTACTTGTTGTAGGAACTATTTAGTGTGATGACTTAACTCACCCACCACATCTGATGGAATTCAGACATGAAAAAATCTGTTTTGTCCCTTCTAGGAGCAGTTTGAATGTAAGACACAGGATTCTGCTTAGCCAGGCATATTACTCATGAGAGTTGTCTCCATTTGTTTTCACATTTTTCAAATTTTAAATATCCTGTTTGTTTCAATAAATTCGTAACTTCTCATTTAAAAAATAAAAAGTTGTTTTCACTGGCCAGCAAACTATTTGATACTATTGGGTTGAGGATCTATTGGAGGCAAAGCGGTGACTAGGCCACATTGCACACATTATTTTTATTTTTTAAAAAATGAGGTTATTTTAGTTACAGCGGCATATGTGCAAGTTTGTTACACAGATAAACTCATGTCATGGGGTGTGTTATACAGATTATTTCATCACCTAGGTACTAAGCCTATAGCCCATAGTTATTATTTTCTGTTCCTTTCACTCTTCTCACCCTCAACCCTCAGGGAGGCCCCAGCATCTGTTGTTCCTTTCTTTGGCACATGTTATTTTAAAAGTCTGAATACCAAAAGTGCATCACTTCAGACAGACTAGGTTATGCTATGATTAAAAATCAACCTCTGGTACTTCGTGACTTAAAATAGCAGTGATGCTTTTCTCTGTTTTTTTTTTTTTTGCTCATCTCTATGTCCATTCGAGTCAGCGCTCTGCTGCATGTCGTTTCCTCCTAGGGATGCGGCTGACAGAGGGTCCCTCCCCTGGAACGTTGCCCATCACTGTGGCAGTGGAAAGAGAATCAGCAAATTGTGCGGACTCTTAAGTCGTTGCCGCCTTGAAGTGAAACATGTCAATGTGCTCACCTTGGATCCATCCATTAGTAACACAGTCACTGACTCATTCCAGGGCAGTGGGAAGTACAGTCAACCCTATCATGTGTCCAGATGGGTCAAGTGGAACATTGCTGAGCAGCCAAGGGACTGACACTCCTCAAAACAAGATTATCAAATGGCCAAAAATATGAAATTAATTAATTATTTAATTATCAATTCATATGAAAAAATACTCAATCAACATTATTAATTCTTAGAGAAATTCAAATTAAAACAACAATGAGATACCACCTTATCCCAGCCAGAATAACCATTATTAAAAGGTCAAAAAACCAATAGATGTCAGCATGAACGTGGTGAAAGGGAATACTTAGACATTCTTGGTGGGAATATGTATTAGTAGAACTTTTATGAAAACAGAATGGAGAGCTCTCAAAGATCTAAAAGTAGATCTACCATTCAATCCAACAATACCACTACTATCTACGCACATGAAAATAAGTCTTTCTATCAAAAAGACACCTGCATGCAAATGTTTATCACAACACAATTCACAATTGCAAAGATGTGGAACCAACCTAAGTGCCCATTGACCAATGAGTCGACAAAGAAAATGTCGTCTATATGTATACACCATGGAATACTACTCAGCTATTAAAAAGAATGGAATAATAATATTTTGCAGCAATTTGGAAGGAACTGGAGGCCATTAATATAAGTGTAGTAACTCAGGAATGGAAAACCAAATACCATATGTTCTCAGTTATAAATGAGCATTAAGCTATGGATAAAATGGACATTGGAGACTCAGACGGTGAAGGAAGGGAAGGCGATGAAATATAAAAACTATATTTTGGGTACAGTGTACACTACTCAGGTGATGGGTGCACTGAAATCTCAAACTTCACCAGTATACAATTCATCTTTGTTACCAAAACCCGCTTGTACATCCAATAAAAATTAAATTTAAATTAAAAAAATTAATTTTTAAAAAAAATCTTAGAGGCTGTAGGAACTCGAATTTTGCATTTGCATGTGGTTGTGCTTTTGGGGGCTACTGAAATATGTAGAACTGTTTACCTGGAAAATTGATGTCCATGAGAGAGTGTCATTGTAAAGATCTGCTAGAAACACTTACTGCATTCTCCTGCTTTTGTTATGCTGCCTTGTTCTACACAAAATTTTCTCCCATTAAGGGAAAAGATAGTTTAGTGGTTTTCTGTGGAGTGAATCAGGTGAATTTAAGTACTGAACATTTTTTTTCATTTAGGTTTTTAAAAATGTAACATTTGGCACAAAACTGAAAAAAATTTGCCAGAAGGTTAACCTAGGTATTCTCTAATAAATTAGAACTTAGAAAAAAACTTATTCGTTTATAATCTTCTTAGAGCATATGTTATTTATTTATTAATTTATTTATTGTATTTTCAGACCAAGTCTCACTCTGTCACCCAGGCTAGAGTGCAATGGCATGATCTTGGTTCACTGCAACCTCTGCCTCCCGGGTTCAAGCTATTCTTATGCCTCAGCCTCTAGAGTAGCTGGGACTACAGGTGCCCACCACCACACCCGGCTAATTTTTTTTTGTATTTTCAGTAGAGATGGGCTTTCCCCATGTTAGCCAGGATGGTCTCGATCTTTTGACCTCGCGATCCGCACGCCTCAGCCTCTCAAAATAATGGGATTACAGGCGTGAGCCACCGTGCCCAGCCTATATGATTAATTTTTAAAAGACAGCTGATTTTCTTATTTTTTACTTTATTTCTTAAATTGATATACATTCATTGTACACATTTATGAGGTAGCTAGTGATGTTTTGATACATATAACGTATAGTGATCAGATCAGGGGAATTAGCATCCCCATCACCATAAATATTTATTGTCTCTGTGTTGGGAACATTAGCTATCGTCCTAGCTAGCTCCAGACTAGTTAGCTGTTTGAAACGAAATATTATCGTTAGCTGACTTCATCCTACAGTGCTAGGTGACACTAGCACTTGTTACTCCACTTATTCCTCCTATCTAGCTGTAATTTTGTCTCCTTTAACAAATCTCTCTCTATCCCTCTTTTTCCTCCACTCTTCCCTGCCTCTAGTAACCTCTGTTCTGCTTTTTACTTCTGTGAGATCAACTTTCTTTGGTTCCTCCGGCGAGTGAGAACATGCCGTGTTTAACTTTCTCACCTATTGAACTTCGTGTCCTCCAGTTCCATGCATGTTGCTGCAAATGACAAGATTCCATTCTTTTTCCTGGGTGAATAGCATTCCACTGTGTACACACACACATTTCTTTATCCATTCCTCTGCTGTTGACATCTAGGTTGGTTCCACATGTTGGCTATTGTGAATAGCGCTGCAATACACATGGGGGTGCAGAGATCTATCTCTTTGATATGCTGATTTCATTTCTTTTGGATAATTGCCCAGCAGTAGGATGACTGGATCATACCGTGGTGCTAGGTATAGATTTTTGAGGTGCCTCCATACTGTTCTCCATTGCGACTGTACTAGTTTGATTCCCACCAACAGTGTATAAGAGTTCTTTTTCCTTCACATTCTCACCAGCATTTGCTATCTTTTGTCTAAAATGACAGTGTAGTCTATATGTTACGAAAGCTCTCCAAGATCTACTCTAAATTTTATAGGAAAATACAGTATATAATGTATTTATGATATATCCAGAATTTTTAAATTTATCCCGATTTGGTGATGCCTTATTTATATACATGAACATGTGTGTGTGTGTAAATGTGAAAATGCTGTAATATACTGTAAACACACACACACTTACAAGCAATGGCTCTAAGCAAAGTCATACAGGTAAATAAAAGAAAGCAATATCTTCTTCTTTGAAAGTATCACAAATATGTGAGTTTGAGCTAAGTCTTCTCCATGTGGATTTTTACTATCTTCATCAAAACTCTTGTTGTGGTTTCAAACTTGTGTGCTGCAAAAGATCAATGAACATTTATCTTCTGATGGTGTGTTGTATGTGTACCGTGGAGGCCGATAGCACGCAGAACTGGTCTGACTCAGAGCCACAGTTCATTTACAGCGTAGAGATATAACACACAGATACAGTTGGGCACTTTCTACAAAAATGTTTTATTTGTATTACTGGAAATTTAAGCTTCTGTCTTAAAGTTAATTGTACTATCTGTTTCTGTTTTGAGAAGTGAATTCAGGTCAATACAGATTCCTGAGAAATCCAGGTTATACAATTCAGTAATGAGGAAGATATCTTCATTCCTGTAATCTACGTCTACAAACTTACAAAAGGGACAGTGAAGACAATCTCACTTGCTGAAGGGACTTGCAGATCCTCTTTCCCTCCCCAACCCAGACAATTAGGCAATATCATTGTGAGGTCTGTTGTTTCAGATCAAAGATGGGTAATTCATTCTGGCCCTTAATCACTGAAGCACTGGTACCTGCACTGCCCATTCAAAGCCGGTTAATACTTAGTTTTAGGCCGAGAAAAAAAAAATCTGAAAATATGACAACAATTCTATGCATCTTCTGACACTGAATGATGCAGCAGTTCTGTGGAGAGTCCTATTTTCAGACACTGTCTCCACTCCCCTCACCACCACTTCACGCTACTTTTTGTCTCACCCTCCTTTCCTTAATCATTACGATTCTTTTGCCTGTGGCGATTCCAAAGTTATTGTTTGTATGGAATTTTCAGATCCTGGGGAATGGAAAGAACTTCTCATTCCTTTCAGGAGCTATGGATAAAAGAACAGGGTTGACAGAGCTTCTCCCACACGCATTACATAAGAAGGAATATGTGTTTGACAGTTCCATGAAAATGTTCTCTGCCTATTCAAATGCTGTGGGTCAATGAATTGTTTAATAAATATTGGTCAGTGAGGTATGAAATCTCCCATTATACTCTAGACCCTTAGTAAAAGTGAAAATATCCTAAAATGTTAGTGCCAATATTCTTGACCGAGGATCTATTAAGGGCTACAGTGAGTCAGTAAGTTTCCAGCGACTATGTACACAATGTGTATTTGGGGTTTTAAGTGATATTTTGGAGAGGGGATTCCTAGTTTTCAGGAGCTTCTTAAGCGGGACAGTTGCTCCACAATAAGTTAAAAGCATTTTTCCAAAGTATTTTATGCTTCACTATTATTTTAGACCAAGCGAAATGACAGGTTTAAAATGCTTGGGCAGGACAAAGACCTAGACACTCTTAAATTTTAGTATTTATGTAGGATGTGCATATGTATAGTGGGGAGGATGTGCTATTGGTCCAAAAACTGCATTTCCTTCTTGTGTGCAATTCAGCTATGAACAATGAGTGCTATTACTTGTAGGAACTATTTAGTGTGATGACTTAACTCACCCACCACATCTGATGGAATTCAGACATGAAAAAATCTGTTTTGTCCCTTCTAGGAGCAGTTTGAATGTAAGACACAGGATTCTGCTTAGCCAGGCATATGCCTTAGGAGAGTTGTCTCCGTTTGTTTTCACATTTTTCAAATTTTAAACATTCTCTTTGTTTCAAAAAATTCACAACTTCTTATTTAAAAATAAAAAGTTTTATCACTGGCCAGCAAACTAGTTGATATTATTGGGTTGAGGACCTATTGGAGGTAAAGCGGTGGCTAGGTCACATTGCACACATTATTTTTATTTATTAAAAAATAAGGTTATTTTAGGTACAGAGGCATATGTGCAGGTTTGTTACACAGATAAACTCATGTCATGGGGTGTGTTATACAGATTATTTCATCACTCAGGTACTAAGTGTATGGCCCATAGTTATTATTACCTGTTCCTTTCACTCCTCCCGCCCTCAGCCCAGGGAGGCCCCAGAATCTGTTGTTCCTTTCTTTGGCACACGTTATTTTAAAAGTCAGAATAACAAAAGTACATCACTTCAGATAGACTAGGTTATACTATGATTAAAAATGAACCTCCAGTACTTTGTGACTTAAAACTATCTATTGGGTACAATGTACACTACTCAGGTGATGGGTGCATTAAAATCTCAAACTTCAGCAGTATGTAATTTATCCATGTAACCAAAACCCGCTTGTACCTCCAATTAAAAGTAAATTTAAATTTAGAAAATTAATTTTTAAAAAAAAACCTTAGAAGCTGTAGGAACTCCAGTTTTGCATTTGAATGTGGTTGTGCTTTAGGGGGGTTCTGAGGTATGTAGAACTGTTTACCTGGAAAATACATGTCCATGAAAGAGTGTCATTGTAAAGATCTACTAGAAACTCCTACTGCATTCTCCTGCTTCTGTTATGCTGCCTTGTTCTACACAAAATTTTCTCTCATGATGGGAAAAGATAGTTTAGTGGTTTTTCGGGAGGTGAATCAGGTGGATTTAACTAATGAACATTTTTTTTTCGTTTAGGTTTTTAAAAATGTAACATTTGGCACAAAACTGAAAAAAAATTGGCTAGAAGTTTAATCTAGGTACTCTCTAATAAATTAGAATTTAGAAAAAATTTTCTCATTTATAATCAATCTTAGAGCATATATTATTTATTTATTTGTTTATTGTATTTTCAGAACAAGTCTCACTCTGTCACCGAGGCTGGAGTGCAATGGCGCAATCTTGGTTAACTGCAACCTCTGCCTCCTGGGTTCAAGTGATTCAGCCTCCCGAGTAGCTGGGACTACAGGCGCCCGCTACCATGTCCAGCTAATTTTTTGTGTATTTTTAGTAGAGACGGGGTTTCACCATGTTAGCCAGGATGATCTTGATCTCCTGATCTCGTGACGCGCATGCCTTGGTCTCTCAAAGTGCTAGAAATACAGGCGTGAGCCACTGCGCCTGACTTATATGATTAAATTTTTAAGACAGCTTATTTTCTTACTTTTACTTTATTTCTTAAATTGGCATACAATAATTGTACACATTTATGAGGTACCTCGTCATGTTTTGATACATACAACGTATAGTGATCAGATCAGGGTAATTAGCATCCACAGCACCATAAATATTTATTGTTTCTCTGTGTTGGGAACATTAGCTATCGTCCTAGCTAGCTCCAGACTAGTTACCTGTTTGAAACGAAATATTATCATTAACTAACTTCATCCTACAGTGCTAGGTGACACTAGCACTTGTTACTCCACTTATTCTTCCTATCTAGTTGTAATTTTGTCTCCTTTAACAAATCTCTCTCTATCCCTCTTTTCCTCCACCCTTCCCAGCCTCTAGTATCCTCGGTTCTGCTTTTTACTTCTATGAGATCAACTTTCTTTGGTTCCTCTGGCGAGTGAGAACATGCCGTGTTTAATTTTCTCACCTATTGAACTTCGTGTCCTCCAGTTCCATCCATGTTGCCGCAAATGACAAGATTCCATTCTTTTTCCTGGGTGAATAGCATTCCACTGTGTACACACACACATTTCTTTATCCATTCCTCTGCTGTTAGACATCTAGGTTGGTTCCACATGTTGGCTATTGTGAATAGCGCTGCAATACACATGGGAGTGCAGAGATCTCTTTGATATGCTGATTTCATTTCTTTTGGATAATTGCCCAGCAGTGGGATGGCTGCATCATACCGTGGTGCTAGGTATAGTTTTTTAGGCGCCTCCACACTGTTCTCCATTGCAGCTGTACTAGTTTGATTCCCACCAACAGTGTATAAGAGTTCTTTTTCCTTCACATTCTCACCAGTATTTGCTATCTTTTGTCTAAAAAGACAGTGTAGTCTATATGCTATGAAAGTTCTCCAAGATGTACTATAAATTTCAAAAGTAAGAAAATACAGTATATAATGTATTTACAATATATATAGAATTTTTTTATGTATCAAGATTTGGATCCTGATGCCTCATTTGTGTATGTGTACGTGTGTGTGTGTGAATATGAAAATGATATAACATACTCTAAACACACAGACACTGACAAGCAATGACTATAAGCAAAGTCACATGGGAAAATAGAAGAAAGAGCAATGTCTTCTCCATTGAAAGTATCACAGATACGTGAGTGTTGGGCTAAGTCTTCTCCATGTGGATTTTTACTGTCTTCATCAAAACTCTTGTAGTGGTTTCAAACTTGTGTGCTGCAAAAGATCAATGAACCTTTATCTTCTGATGGTGTGTTGTACGTGTACCGTGGAGGCCGATAGCACGCAGCACCGGTCTAACTCAGCCACAGCTCATTTGCAGCGTGGAGATATAACACACAGATACCCTTGGGCACTTTCTACAAAAATGTTAAGTCTGTTATCTGTATTACTGGAAATTTAAGCTTCTGTCTTAAAGTTAATTCTGCTATCAGTTTCTGGTTTGAGAAGTGAATTCAGGTCCATACAGATTCCTGAGAAATCCAGGTTATACAATTCAATGATGAGGAAGATATCTTCATTCCTGTAATCTACGTCTACAAACTTACAAAATGGACAGTGAAGACAATCTCATTTGCTGAAGGGACTTGCAGATCCTCTTTCCCTCCCCATTGGTGGTCCCAGACAATTAGGCAGTATCTTTGCGAGGTCTGTTGTTTTAGATCAAAGATGGGTAATTCATTCTGGTCCTTAATCACTGAAGCACTGGTACCTGAAGTGCCCATTCAAAGCCTGTTAACACTTAGTTTTAGGCCAAGAAGAGAAAAAAATCTGAAAATATGACAACAATTCTATGCATCTTCTGACACTGAATGATGCAGCAGTTCTGTGGAGAGTCCTATTTTCACACACTATCTCTATTCCCCTCACCACCACTTCGCACTACTTTTTCTCTCAGCCTCCTTTCCTTAATTGTTATGAGTCTTCTGCCTGTGACGATTCTGAAGTTATTGTTTGTATGGAATTTTCAGATCCTGGGGAACAGAAAGAACTTCTCATTCCTTTCAGGAGTTATGGATAAAAGAGCAGGATTGGCAGAGCTTCTCCCACACGCATTACATAAGAAGGAATATGTGTTTGACAGTTCCACAAAAATGTTCTTTGCCTATCCAAATGCTTTGGGTCAATGAATTGTTTAATAAATATTGGTCAGTGAGCTATGAAATCTCCCATCATGCTCTAGACCCTTAGTAAAAGTGCAAATATCCTAAAATGTTTATGCCACTATACTTGACCGAGGATCTATTAAGGGCTACAGTGAGTCACTAAGTTTCCAGCGACTATGTACAAAATGTGTATTTGGGGTTTTAAGTGATTTTTTGGAGAGGGGATCCCTAGTTTTCAGGAACTTCTTAAGTGGGACAGTTGCTCCACAATAGGTTAAAAGCATTTTACTGAAGTATTTTACGCTTCCCTATTATTTTTGACCAAGTGAAATGACAGGCTTTAAAATGCTTGGGCAGGACAAAGACCTAGACACTCTTTCATTATAAGTATTTATGTAGGGTGTGCATATGTATAGGGGGAGGATGTGTTATTAGTCCAAAAACTGCATTTCCTTCTTGTGTGCAGTTCAGCTATGAACAGTGAGTGCTACTTGTGGGAACTATTTAGTGTGATGACTTAACTCACCCACCACATCTGATGGAATTCAGACATGAAAAAATCTGTTTTGTCCCTTCTAGGAGCAGTTTGAATGTAAGACACAGGATTCTGCTTAGCCAGGCATATTACTCATGAGAGTTGTCTCCATTTGTTTTCACATTTTTCAAATTTTAAACATCCTGTTTGTTTCAAAAAATTCGTAACTTCTTATTTAAAAATAAAAAGTTGTTTTCACTGGCCAGCAAACTATTTGATACTATTGGGTTGAGGGCTTATTGGAGGCAAAGCGGTGACTAGGCCACATTGCACACATTATTTTTTATTTTTTTAAAAATGAGATTATTTTAGTTACAGCGGCATATGTGCAAGTTTGTTACACAGATAAACTCATGTCATGGGGTGTGTTATACAGATTATTTCATCACCCAGGTACTAAGCCTATAGTCCATAGTTATTATTTTCTGTTCCTTTCACTCTTCTCACCCTCAACCCTCAGGGAGGCCCCAGCATCTGTTGTTCCTTTCTTTGTCACATGTTATTTTAAAAGTCAGATTACCAAAAGTGCATCACTTTAGACAGACTAGGTTACGCTGTGATTTAAAAATCAACCTCTGGTACTTCGTGACTTAAAATAGCAGTGATGCTTTTCTCTGTTTTTTTTGTTTGTTTGTTTGTTTGTTTTGCTCCTCTCTATGTCCGTTCGAGTCAGCGCTGCTCCATGTCATTTCCTCCTAGGGATGCGGCTGACAGAGGGTCCCTCCCCTGGAACATTGCCCATCACTGTGGCAGTGGAAAGAGAATCAGCAAATTGTGCAGACTCTTACTTGTTGCCGCCTTGAAGTGAAACGTGTCAATGTGCTCATGTTGGATCCATCCATTAGTAACACAGTCACTGCCTCACTCTAGGGCAGTGGGAAGTACAGTCAACCCTATCATGTGTCCAGATGGGCCAGTGGAACATTGCTAAGTGCCAAGGGACTGCTGTAGCAAAGGAGGGATTGTTTTGTTCGTTTCACACATGTTGGAGCTAAAGAGAAGAGAGCTTCAGTAACGTGGGTAAGATCAATAGCCAGAATGTGGGCAACATGTTGCATTATGAAGAAATATTGCTATGGGGAAAGGATTATTGGAAAATATGAAAATACTATCAAAGTTCCAATTAACTTAATGACCTAGAGGATACTTAGGAGGACATTGAATTGTTCAGATTTCTAATGCAGCAATGGTCAGTCCCGGAGCCTATGATAAGGTCCCTCAGGACATATGAATGATTGACCCCTTTTCCCCCTAACTTCCTCCCAAGTAGTTCTGTCATCTTGGGCAATTGTCTAACTTTGCTGAGCCTTGGGTTCCTCTTCTTGGGTAAAGCTGCTGGGTTTGCAGCTTTCCACACTGACAACCTAATGTACTCAGTTGAATGCTTGGTTTCCGATCAGCTTTGAGTTTATATAAAGTTTATGTGTGTGTGTATATATATATTTATGTGTGTATATATACCTATATATGTGTATATATGTGCATATATGTGTGTGTGTATATATATGTTTTATATATACGTAGATACGTGTATATATATATAAACACACACGTATATATTTGTGTATAAATATATTTTAGACAGAGTCTTGCTCTATCGCCCAGGCTGGAGTTCACTGGCACCATCTCGGCTCCCTGCAGCTTCGGCCTCTGACTTGGAGTCCTCCTTTTTCTGTTTGATAGAGGAACCTGAGACCCAACAAGTGGATTCTGAATTTAGACTTATTCAAAATTCTAACATTACTCCTTAGAACTCCAGGTTTTTCAGATAACCTAAAGCAGTTTCAAAAGTTTCCCATACCTCAAAGTAATCTTCCTCATCAATGATTTTTATAAATGCAATCCAAAATTAAGCTACTGTTTTTAAAAGCACTTAGTCATTATTGCGACATGATATGCTGTTCAACAAGCAACTTTTGAATATCTCAATATGTGGAACTACCATACTGAGTGTTGGATATGGACCACTTTCTACCCTTAAGGGCCTTGGTTTATCATGCAGAAATTGAGACAAAATTTCACAGAGTTATCACTTACTTGGATAACAAAACATTGCCTTTTGAGTGAAAGATTTTAGATTTAATATAGAATAAAAGCAATTTTGAAATACACACACACACACCTACACACACACACACACACATCTTCGGTTTTCACCAAAACATTTTTAAGGCATAGTTTAAAAAGACATCTTATAGAAGCAAAATAAACTAGAGATAAAACATCAGAGCAGAAATGATTATGCGTTTGGGTTATCTTAAAGTCAAAATCTAAGAAGAGTGTAATACAGAATTATGTTTATTTTTTCCCACACTTCTTTACAGCAAACATCTTTATCGAGTCAGTACTGTACAGCCTGATAGTCGGTTTCCCCCACTTTCATTTGGAAGAAATAATGGTAATAGTCTCTTCTGCTGGTCCATTTCCCTATACTAGCGTCCACAGAGGAGACCTCAGCCCTCATCACCTGGCAGGGGATCAAGTAACTGAGAGCTTCCTGGTGGCCTGCCAGAAGGTCCTGAGTCATGCTGATGCCTTTTACATTAGAGGCAGGACCCTTCTGTCTTCATCAGCAATGATATATAGCCCCCGAGTAAGCATCACGTGTTCTGGGGAAATGCACCAGGAAAGAACAGTGCCTCAAACAGGCAACTTTTCAAATGGCCGTGCTGGATGTGCAAATTCCTGAAAGCTCATTGGAGTTTTTACTTTCAAGACAATATCAGAAAGTAATAGGGCAATTTTTTTGCATTTTGCATTTTTAAACATTCATTTCAAAGACACTACACAGTAACACAATGGCCAATCCAAACACATTAAGATCAGAATTAAATAAGACTAAATGAGGTAAATAAGTGAAAGTGCTTAGTAACTATTGAATGCTACACAGCAGTTTAATTTTTAACTGTTATTTGATTGACAGTTTTGGTTTCATATCTCTTTAGAGGTGACACCCTTTGGCTGCAAGCAAAGAAATTTTTCTCAATGTGTATAAAGGGCTACTCAAGAAGCTCACATCTACTGAAGTAAAAAACAATGTATTGTCCAAGCAAGAAATACCTTTTCAGAGTTGGCTCAAAGAATAATTTTGTCATGATTGTGATTAACAAACACAGGTTCTCTCGCTCCCTCTTGTTGCTATTACTATTCCCTTGTCTTCGCAGAGAACTCTAGAGTTCACTAAGCAATTTCCTATTTGTGGTTTTATCTGAGCTTCATGATAATATGTTAAGAAAGATGGGGCAGGTGCTGTTATCCCCATGTTATAGATGAGGAAATTGACTCTTGGTGAAGCCAAAGGACGAACAAAGATCGTGCAGATACTAATGAGTTGGTAGCAGGTCAGATTCCGTTATCCTGAACTCACAGCTAGTACTCTTTCTAGTAAAAGACTGGTGAACCATGAGGACAAGCTTCATGGAGACAAAGATCATCTGTCTGTTTTCTTCTTTGCTGTACTTCCACAACTTAGCATTTGACGACCCAGAGAATGCACTGTGTAAATGTGAACTGATGCATTGATGATGTTCAGATAATTTTCTTTCTCTAATTCTATAAAATTAAATGTTTTTGAGAGGGAAGAGACATCATTATTAGGGAAGTACTTATCTCCAGGGAAATACTCAACTTATCGAAAAAGGTGCTGGCACTCCAATACATTGTAGTTTTTTATTCCATCAGATATTTTATCATCAAGCTATTCTATTGAAAAGGGGCTTTTATACTGCAAAACCCAGGAAAGAAAAAAAGTATCTCATCTGTCACTGAAACATCAAATCGAGCCTGAGTTTCAGTTCACATTTGCCACTTTAAAACTTTCCTGAAAATAAATAAATAAATCAACAATTATACGTAAAGATGAGAAACAGCTTAACTTTGAGGAAAAAATAAGCATCTGTTAGGAATTTGGATTCACTGTCTCTTTCTTGACCTATCTGTATCCTATCCCTCCCTCCCGGTCACCTTCTTGCTCTAGCCACAGCTGTTCATCATTTATAAGCTCCTCTGACACGCATTGTCTACACTATATGGTAGGCCAGAACTGAGACTATATGTGACTGGGATAAGCTAAGCCTATTTTCCGGAAGGGAAAAGAGCAGAAAGTTAGAAGAACCTGCGCCACCGAGAATATGGGGAGGTAGACCCCACAGGGCCATGATTTCTAAGCCTGGGATATAAAGCGAGAGCTTTTTTCTTTTTTTCTTTTCCAGAGAGATCAACTGCTGAGTCTGTTTCTGGGAACTAGAACAGAAAGTACGGGAAAGATAGACGGGCGGATCACGAGGTCAGGAGATCGAGACCATCCTGGCTAACACAGTGAAACCCCGTCTCTACTAAAAAATACAAAAAAAATAGCCGGGCGAGGTGGCGGGCGCCTGTAGTCCCAGCTATAGGGAGGCTGAGGCAGGAGAATGGCGTAAACCTGGGAGGCGGAGCTTGCAGTGAGCTGAGATCCGGCCACTGCACTCCAGCCTGGGCGACAGTGCGAGACTCCCTCTCAAAAAAAAAAAAAAAAAAAAAAAAAAAAAAAAAAAAAAAAAAAAAAGATATCCTCTCTTTCTTCCAACTTGATCTAACTCATTGTGGAGATGCTGAGATCCCGCACTGGGACTTCCTCATGTTCCTGATGGAGAAATGAAGGCCCTGGAGCCACAAGGCAGCAGTGTGTGGGGAGGGGCAGCACGGATCCCTGAGGATCCCAGAGGTAGATGCTTACCAGGGCTCTAACCTGTACTGGATTTGGGACACGCTGGTGCCTATCACAATGAAACCAGCCATTTGGTAAAGTGAGGCAGAAGGCGAGGGCCTGAACTTAGCTCCTCCAGCCCTCTTGCAGTTGGCTGGGATCCAGGAGCTCATGATCTTTGGGGACAGTTGTGTAAAGCAACTGATGATGCTGGTTGGAGAGCTTGCTTGGGGCATCACTATAGTCACAGAGCATGGGGCTTGTGGGCTAGGGATGGCATGAGATCTCAGGCAGACTTGGGTGTATGCAACAGGGCATGCAAGCCTTCATGGGGGCTGAGCCAGTGGCTGCCCAGCTGATTTAGATCCAGTCCAGAAAGAACAGGCCAGAACTCACAAACTGTAGGCATCCCCAGCACATGCAGGCAGGCAGAGCCATGACCACAGCACCAGGGACATTTTTGCCTTAAAGGCCAGTGAGGGCCGGGCGTGGTGGCTCATGCCTATAATCCCAGCAGTTTGGGAGACGGAGGCAGGCAGAACACGAGGTCAAGAGCTCGAGACCATCCTGGCCAACATGGTGAAACCCTGTCTCTACTAAAAATAGAAAAAGTAGCTGGGCATGGTGGCGCGCACCTGTAGTTCCAGCAAATCAGAAGACTGAGGCAGGAGAATTGCTTGAACCCAGGAGGCAGAGTTTGCAGTGAGCTGAGATCATGCCACTGCACTCCAGTCTGGCAACAGAGCGAGACTCCATCAAAAAAAAAAAAAAAAAAAAAAAAGAAAGAAAGAAAGAAAAAGAAAGAAAAAAAAAAAGAAAAGAAAAGAAAAAGAAAGGCCAGTGAGGACCCAGAGAAGAACATGCATGAGACTCCTGGTGGTGGCCACAGCAATAGCTGCTATTGTTGGGAGCTGTGGAGGGGTAATGCTTTAATGCTTTAAGACATTGAACCTGTACCTGAAAGGTTATAAAATAAGAGGAGATGGAATCATAAGCCTGAAAGGTATGACTACCTGGTAAATTTGTTTCCTTGCCCTCAGTGGAGTGAGAGCACGCAAGGAAGATGAAATCAATTCTAGAAAAAACACAGAAACCTCACTTGCTTTGCGCATGTGAGTATATTAAATTCATTTGCATCATGTAACATGTGTACTCCTTTCGAATTAGAAAGTGAAATGAAGGATTTTGTTTTAAACCTTGAAAATATTATCCTTAATCCTGTAAGATCTCAGAGGACTATTAACCCACTTTACAGATTGTGCCAATGACTGAAAGAGCATTGGGACTTGATGGTTTGTTTACTTTTCTATGGTTTCCGGAAAAAACATGCTTCACACATGGATGGCCTGTGCTGAATGTCTGGGAACTAATCAGTCTACTATATGTGGTTATATTTATGTTTGCATAGCTATTATATATGGTAAAAGTATTGAACAAGAAGGTGTAGCCCTAGAGCAGAACTGAGACGTTTATCACCAGGGTACAGCTTTTCGACCCTGGTGCTGTTTCCGGAGTGCCCTCTGCAACTGGATGTTACACCCATGTCTGCTTTGTTCTGTCCACTACTCCTGTTCACTGCTTTACACTCTTGATGGTTAATAAATTAACAAATTCTAATTAGGTTAATTTAGGCACACCAGCTAAAAGAATCATAATTTCCTTCAAAATAATAGAAAATGTTATTGATTTGCAATGCCTTTTAAAAACTCCAGCTTATTAGATGAAACAGTAAATATCTGGTATGAGAGAGGGAGGACCTACATATTGGAGAGATTTTTGATTGATATCGATAAATGCTACTACCATCATCATGGATCAATACTTATGATTTGCAAATGAAAGTCTGTCTATACCAACTTAAGGTAAGTTTTGCACCAGTAAAAACACAGTTAAAACTAATGAATAATTCTGCTTTTACCAATCAAGCCAGTTTGCAGGCTAACTAGCCTGAGTCACTTGGTTAGATCAAGTCACATCGTTCAACTGAATTAGCATTCCTATTACAAGTAGAGATATCCCTTCAAATGCCTTTCACCAAAAGGCTGCTTTATTCATATTGGGGTGACCTTTATTTTCCCTTCCTTTCCAGGAGAGAAAGAAATAAAAGAAATACGAGTTGGCTTATCCATTGTGCCCTGGCGGATTGCTCCCCATTTGCTGTGAGCTGGAGAGCTGCCCTCGCTCCAGCACACCAATGCCTCTGTCACACAGAAGCAAGGCCAGGCAGGGCAGCGTAAGTGAGTCTGGAGATTAGCGAGGGATTTTTAAAAGCACCAGAGAGGTGTTATTAATCCTTTGAAAGTGTGAGCCTTTCTGATATGGCAGCCGGACTCCTGGGAGAAATTGCACAGGCTTCTGTGTACTTGATAAGGAGCACATAAAGTAAAATGCGATGAACTTAATGACCCAGAAATTATTATTAGAGGAAATTAATACCATCTTCAGGAGATTTGTGGCACTTAACATAGCATTTTGAAAGAAGTAAAGATTCTTTTATATCAAGCTGCCTTTCATTTTAAGTATAAACGTGTGTATTTGCATTCCGTAATATGAAGATTAAAGGTCTGGCTTGGAATTAGCAAAGACTATTTAGCGTTGGGACGGGAGCTCACGGGGCAATTGTGGGGTGGGTTTCTGAGATACGTGTGCATTCTTGAGATCTTCTCTGGTTCTCTTCTCACCAACCATTTTATATTGTTGGCTATACTTTTCATTATTTCCAAAGATTTTTTCAGAATCGGACTTTTTTTTTTTTTTAAAACAGGAAAGAAGTTTTAGTCGATTACTGTTCTACGTGGCTACTGCAACGCAGCACAGTACACACACATCCCTGTCCCTGAAGCCCATTCGTCCCCTTCACTCAATGTCAGTTCATCCATTGAGAGAGGTGACCAGAAGCGGGGATGTGTAGAAGATATGATTTCCCTTGGCGAGTTTTCCCCTTGTCAATTCTATCCTTTCTGGGCCCTTTGAGTAGCCAGTGTTTTGTTTAATTTAATTTAGGAGAGCTAAATAATTAAACATGAGGCCAAAGTACATAAGAAAGCGGCAGCCTTTTATTGCAAATATGCACACACTCTCCGACGAGGTTCTCCGGTCCTCAGGTATGGGGCCAGGGAAGTCGCGCAGGCGCTCTCAGGTGACGTTCTCCGGTCCACAAGTAGGAGGGGCCGAAGAAGTCACCCTGGCGCTTATCGAGGGCGGACTTTTATGCCTGGGAGCTGGAAGGGGAGGAGGGGAGGAGTTTGGGGCGTGTGTGTAGGAGTGGCTTCTTGAATTTCGGTGTCCCGGGCTTGACGTCACTTTGCGCATGCTCAGTTGATTTGGTTCTTCCCCGGCCGGGGAAAATCTGTGACGAAGAACCGGGAAACAACAGGGACTGCTCCATCTTGTTCACCTTCCTCCATCTTGTCCCTTCTCCCTCACCCAAACAGCCAGTACCACTTTCATTGGTGCTGAGAAATGGAGCTGAACTGTACTTCCATTTTTATCTGCTGGAGATGGAGGCCACGGTCCTGCTGTAATTTTCCAGTGAGTGCTCCCCCCTTGTGGCTGGTAAACCCTCCCTGGCAAACAATCCACCTTATGCATGGAAGCATAAAATTTTAGAGCTAGAAATAACCTAAAACATAATTTAGTCGGAGCCCTTCATTGTATAAAAGAGACTTAACCAAGAGAAATTAAGTGCACTACTCAAAGTCACACAGCTAAAGGCAGAAAAAAGAAGGAGAAACCAGATTTTTCTTATTCCATTAAGATTTATTATTTAAAAATATTTTTTTTTCTGGGACTCTACCCTTACTCAGTTTCAATTAGCCTTTGCCAACAGGGTGACTGAAATTATTTTAAAACGGTAGAGCTATATAACAATTTTCTGTTGTAGAAAATTATCTTGTATTTCTTCACTTCCAAGAGACAAGATGGTGGTCAGGGGAAGGAGCAGCAATGAGCAACAAGGACAGTCATAGGTCCTGAAACTCTTCACCCAAGAGACTCAAGTGTCTTTTTGCTGTGAAATCCACCACCTAATTCATTTCCTAGAGGCCTTCATTCAGAGGGGAGATTAACAAACCCCAATGACCCTTCATCCTTTTTTTATTCTAGCATAGCTAAGACCTGCAAGTCTGATGAGAGGATATGGGTCTATTTATTATACAAATTAGCTAATTTCTTCTTCATGGAATTTTGTAGATTCTAGGAGTGAACTCACATGGAATAGAACCAAGTTTCTTGCTAAGGGGTCTGAAGAGTGTCTTTGTCAAACAAAATTAAGCCAACATATAATTGTCATTTGCTTTATTCTTATGGAAATTGAACATTAGCATGTGCATAATTGATCTGAAGTCCAGACACATCAAAGACGTTAATCTATGTATGTGTCTATGTGTTTTTAATCTAATTATAAGGAGCTCCATATGTTATTACTCAAAACTTGCTTTTGCTTATTTTATTTTATTTTTTTGATTAAAGGAAATGTCTATTATTCTATGCCCCTGTGTCTGGCTTTTAAAAATCTCTTTCCTTTTTTCCTCAAATGACCAGAGCTGCAGTCGTCGGCCTCTCTAGGGCCCTTGAACTGAACACTTATTCTTTTAAAAATCATCAACACGGGATCTGTTGCCAAGAAGAGAAGCCAATTCTTGTCTCCATGCTCTAGGAAGTGTTTTCTTTGTAGTACTGTTGGCATGGAGGTGAGGAGCCTGGAACTCGATACTGAAATCTCAGCAAGAGAGCTGCCATTGGGTACAGTTTGTTTTGGAATTAAAGCAAATATATCCAGAAATTGTACTCAGGATATTCAAATGTAAGTAATGAAATATTGTAAATGTAACCACGACTATATCTTATGGGAGATCAATAGAGAACTAAGTGTATTTGTTCTATTATCACAAAGTATACATAGATACACTATTATATCAATAATTTTACTGAAGTAGGAAAGACTATTCAGAAATTAGAACAAAAAATTAACTGTAATTGACCGTAAACTATTTTAACTTCATAAAACCCCATATATTATCAGACCTAGTTAGATATTTGGTTCCTATTTCTTCTGATGATTACAGATTAAGAATTCTTATTTTAAAAAGATAATCAGAAAGAGAGATGTATAAAAGAGGGTCTGAAGAGAGTTCTAATTTAACCTGAAGTGTTGTGGGTTCTTTTATGTATTTGGTATGTGTATAGCTCTGTGTTTTATGTATACATGATGTAGAGAAAGTATGTGTTTCTTTTTTTTATTTTTATTTTTATTTTGAAAGTATATGTTTCTAATGTTACCTGTTAGTGCTCAGAAAAAAGTGTTACAAAATATGGCAAAACGTTCTTGCATGTGTATAATTCTGCAAAAGGTGAACAGATGCTTCTTGTTGTAGATTTTCCCTGCTTTTGCCGCTTTTAGCATCATTCATCTAACCTGCTTTTTGTTTTAATAGATGTTGCTAAAGTTTTCTAAAATAAGTGAATTAGTATTTTCTTTTTCTATATGGATGTTAAAGCTGTCTTTATTTGAAAAGGGAAGGTTTATAAAGTTGAGATGTGTTACTGGAATTACAGATGAGATGTTTTAGGTTGTGTGTGCTTGGATGTGTGCAGAATGCTTTTTGCTTTGGCACCTAGGCAGCTGTTGTGTATTCTTGTATGTGTGCTTATGTGTGTGCATGCATGTGTGTACATGAATGTGTGAGTGGAAAAAAGAAAGATGTTTCTTTCTGGTACCATATGCCAAGAACGATTTTAATGATAGCTTTTATATGAACATTTTGCATTCTTACAACGAATTTAAAAAATCTGTGTTTGATCCCCAACTGGATCACACTGTATGAAGACTTTTTTAGTAAAGTATTTTTAAAGTTTTAAACCAAAAAAAAGTTTGCTACCAAAAAACAGTCTGTGTAGCCAACTGTCTCTTAAGAAGTCTTATATTACAAACCTAAAACTTCAAAAATAGGACACTTGATTCCCCTACAGCCTGACCCTCCTGTAATCTTCACCATCTCAGGAATGACACCAGCGCATTGTTCATATGTATTTTTAAGTATACATTTTGTGTATGTGTGTGAAGGGGAGTGATCTGATGCACAGTTACTGAAAGTTTATCATAATGTGGTCACAATTTTCACTATGAAGTTTCTCTAAAGGAAGGTCTTTGTGTGAAGACAGACTACTAGAAAGTTTTTCATGACTGATGGTACTGATTTGCATACTTTTGTGTAATCATGAGTACAAAAATATTTATTGATGGCCTACTAAGTTTCAGGCACTCTCCTGAGTACTGGGAATACATCTGACAATTGAACTTAAAACATACTAGCTTTGATGTAACAAAACCAAATGAATGAATTTATACAATCTCACTATAGTCAACCTTATTACTACCTTTCATGTTGAGGACACACCAAAATATTGCAAAATCTCTTTCTATTATTGAGAATGTTTTATTTTGAATAGAATAAACTTAATAAATTTAAAACATTAAATGAGTAGAAAATAATCCAAAGCAATCTGTAAACAAATATAAGCTAGCATGGTTATGCAACATATCTATATGTACATGTATCAGGAATTCAGAGTAAATGCAAGAAGATGCCAAATTGGGAGTCATTCTTTAAACAAACATATTGAGAGTTGGTTTTCTACACTACATGCATTTGGCATGCCTACCTGTTGGACATAGTCATGACAATTTCTTGTTTCTTTCACTCAGTACATGTTTATTGAGTGCCTATGGCGGGCGCTAGGCAAGGTGCTGGGAAGAACGGTTGGGTTATACACGTTCTTGCCCTCCGGGACTTCATGCAGGAGTTGTTTGATTTCATTATAGAACCATTTTATGGGTCATAATCTACTTTTCAGAAGCAGACATTTCCTGTTGCTTGTAGGATGACCACCTCATATGCACGGTCACAGTTACAAGTCATCATCCACCAAGCTCAGGACAACCATCTCATCAGGCTCCATCTTAAAAGAAACTGTGAGAGCCCTTGTCTTGTGAGTTAGCTGCCTCTTCAGCAAGATCTCTGGTCCTGATCCTGAACACTGGCCTCACTGGGAGGTGTTGTGGGTGTTCTGCTCCTCCTACTTCTGAGGCTCCTTTGCCTGGATTCTCAGAAAACCACGCCTTAGGCAAGATGTGACCCTGAGCTGTGTGGCCTTACAGTAGCAGCCCTTACCTTGCCAGGATTTAATGTCCTCCTGTGTCCAACAAAGAATTTAAGGCATTGTAGGGATTCCTAGGTTCCTTAAAAGGTACTTCCTGTCTTTCAAGGAAGTGAAAGGAAAATGCAACCCTGTGAAGCTAAGACGGTTTCCGGAGCCTGGGAGCCAGGTGTGCGTTCCCACGGCTGCCTCGTGTCACATGCTGATGATGAGGAGAGTGTGATATTTTCACCAAAGCCTTTTCCCACCTCACTGCTAGGCAATGAAATGTTCTTCTTGAATTCATCACAGCAAGAGCAAGAAGGGGTCTTAGCAATTAATCATTCATTTATTATTTGATAGATGAAGAACTTGGAATCTAAAGGGATTCAGGCAGAATAACTTAGCTTTTGACAACCAATCAGCCTTACTAAATTTAAACAAATAGGCTAGGATTTTTAAAGTGTAAAATAATTTATGGAAATACCTTTAAGAGTATTATTCTCTGCCTTGTTTCTTAGATCAAAAAGTAACACACTTGCTTATTTTTGATATCTCAGGGATATTCTGTTATGAACGGAATGTAGTTGTGAATGGTACTGTCTCTGGAGATAGAGCTGGGTTCACGTTGTGGCTGTATCACTTATTAGTTTCGTGATGTAGGCCACAGTATTTAATGTTTCTGAGCCACAGCGTCCTTGCCTGCAAAATGGAGGGAATAGTGATTGGTATCAATCTCAATGGGAAGTTGTGAGAATTAAGTGATACAATGTGCATGTGAAACAGTAGGATGCCTGACATGTAAGGAGGATTGCTATTGGATGTTTTTCATTGTAATTACTACTATTATAATTTGGATGTCACTTGGAACTTCTCTGCCTCTTGGGGATTTAGTTTGAAGATTTAATTTGACAGCTAGTGGAAGCTGAAGTTTTTCTCATAATTCCTGTTTTATTCCAACCCTACACTCCCTCCTTAAGGTGCCTCTGTTTTTTCTCTTCTATTGATGGATACCATCTTGTTTGGCTTGAATTTACCTTGTGCACATTCACAGTGAGCCAAGCCTTTCATAAAAGGGTCCCTTTACTGAAGACATGGAAGTTCACAGAAGAGGGATTGTACCACACTGTGTGGGTCATGACTTTCTTCCTTCCCACTCATGTTCTGCTTCTTCCAGGGCCCACATGCCAGCATGTGCCTTAGCCACTCCATGTAGTTCCTGAATGGGTAATTTATTCCCTCTGTCTGACAGTTTTCCTCTTGAAGAGTAGACCTAACCAGCAGGACTCTCTCTTTTGGTCCCCTTGGAATGCTGGTGAGTAAATATTTCCTGTTGTTGTCTTCAGTTCTGTCTTTAGACTGCACTGCACTTCAGTGAACCACATTAAACTACTCAGAACATGGTGGCTTCCATATTTGCCCCTACTCCAAAGAAACACCCTGCTTCTATTTCAGGAATTTTCTTTGTCCTCTGTTACTATCAGCCAGCTACTTGTTGATGTGAGTGTGCTATCCCTTGGGGTGACCCTTGCTATCTAACATGATACTTTCAGTCTTTGGGGCAGCAAAAGTCCGAGGGCATTAGAAATGTGCATAAAGCTCTCTGAGTAGGAGCTTCTGCTCCCTCCTTCAGGACAGAATAAATAAACCTTAGTACCTGGGTTTTATGGCAATTCTTTTGTTGGCTGAGTCACAGTTTTTCTTTAATTCTTGTTTTTCTATATCACTCCAGCTAGCGGAGGTTGACAGATCAATGTGGTGTTAAAGATATGTAACGACATTTGTCTGGCACTATTGGAAAATGAAGTGTTTTCTATAAATAAATTTTCCAGGTAATGGGAGCTCATCATTTTAGATACTGAAACCTTTAAACATTTTAGGAATGTTGGGTGGAGTGCTAAGACATAATATGGCTTAAAATCTAGAAAATAATTGATCCATACAAATAGGAAGGCAGAATAACAGTGGATAAGAATACAGACTGGAGTCGAGCTTGATTCACAGGGTTCTGTCATTTTTCCATCCCAAATTAAGGGCACAACATTGAGCCCAGTAATACATCTTGTTTCATATGATTGATTTGAAGATGTCATGCCCCTAGATGCAAAGTCTTAGCATAGTGCCAGACACTCTTTACATGCTTATTATCCAGCTATTCCTGGTCTTATTGTTACTATTAACTTTTTGTTGTTGTAGTTGTTGTTGTTTTTGAGGTGAAGTCTCGCTCTGTCATCCAGGCTGGAGTGCAGTGGCATGATCTCGGCTCACTGGAACCTCTGCCTCCCAGGTTCAAGCAATTCTCCTGACTCAGCCTCCTGAGCAGCTGAGATGCTATGCACCACCACACCCTGCTAATTTTGTATGTTTAGTAGAGATGCGATTTCTCCATGTTGGTCTGGTCTTGGACTCCCAATCTCAGGTGATCCGTCTGCCTTGGCCTCCCAAAATACTGAGATTACAGGCAGGAGCCACTGTGCCTGATCCAACATTTTTTATTTTTATAAATCAACAATAGGCAACAAGAACAACAACAACAACAACAACATAAATAACCTACCAGGCAAAGAGTAAAAGTAAGTAATTCAGAAACTAAATAAAACATAGTAATCATTTAAAAGTTTATTCAACCTCACAAATAATCAAGTAGTTCAAATTCAAATAAAAAGATGTAATTCTTCAACCACTAGAGAAAACGTCCAGATGGGATTGAAAATAGATGAGCCCTTGGCTGGGACGGTATTATTGATGGATAATTTGACAGCATTTATAAATACATTTCTTTGACCCGCAATTCAAACTCTAAGACATTATTCTAAAAGTGTTCCTGCACAACTGTGCAAGGTGTGTGTAAAATATTCTCACAGCCAGATTGATTGTAATTACAAAATTGTTTCAGTTTTGTTTCATCATTATAAGGAAGGCATTGGTGACGTATAATCTGGCATATCTATGCACTGGAATATTATGCAACAACAAAAAGAGATAAACATGTATGAACTGAATGTATATTTGCCCATAGCATGGTAAGTGAAAATAAAAACCAAATTGTAAGGAAAGGTAACTTTATGTGCAAAAGGGAGTTTTAAGAACATTCAACCCTTATTCAACCCAATCAGGGGTCACCCTTGGAAATGAGCTTCAGTGCTTAGATAGGGAATAGACATTTCACTTTATAAAGCCTAGTATTACATTTTTTATTCTTTAAAAAATGTACAGGTTTTTATTCCTTTTCTATGATTGAAC
Source organism: Theropithecus gelada (assembly GCF_003255815.1). Lineage (NCBI taxonomy): Eukaryota > Metazoa > Chordata > Mammalia > Primates > Cercopithecidae > Theropithecus > Theropithecus gelada. Next base: position 45,142,606 of record NC_037685.1, on the reverse strand, counting down.
CTATAACATATTAGAAATAAGCATTCATGCTTTATTGCTTTAAAGAAATGCTATGTTTTTAAACATGGTCATTCTTGATATTGTGTATTAATACAAAAAATATATGACTCTTTATTTTTACCCTAAGTTGATGCTTTCCCAAGTCTTCTACATACCACAGCTAGTTATTAGAATGTGATAATCTTGGAGCAAATATATTGAGGTAAGAATTTTTTTTTTTGAGATTAGAGTATTTCAAAGTCAATATCATTACCATATGTTGTAGATTATACTGTGGGAAATCTTTCACCTGGTTACTGCATCTGTCTTGGTAAGAGACAGTATGATTCCTAAGAGCATTTCCTTATCCAGTTGTGTTCTGTCTTCATGCTTTGTGTCTATTGAACTGAATCAGGTTGACTCGCATTACAACTGTTTAGAAAAGGTGCCAAGTTTTTGTTGACTCTTTCCAAAGGTTCTAGATATTTGGACTCAAAGTGAACCCTAATATCATAAGGAGATATTTCTCTAATGTTGCTTTTAACATTTGAAGAAGGTAAGCATGGGAGCAGGTCGTGTTCACAAACAGGAAGGCTCACGGTGTCCCAGTGATGATGGTGGCTAAAAGAATGTGAGTCCATTCTGTGCATTTCACCTTGAAAAGTGCTTCTTCATGTTTGTTCTTGAAATTTAAAAAAAGTCAATAGTATAGAATCAATTTACTTCATTAATAAATCATGAAATTCAATATCTCACAAGAGAACCTGACTCTTGATTATTAGACTGTTTGTACCACAGTTAAGTCATCTTCAGGAGTCTTGATATTACATCCTTGACAGTTTTTGTTACATTTTAACTTTAAAGAGATAGGTTCAGACTACTAAAGACACTGAATACATTAATATGTTGCTGGAGCAAATGCTTGACATCATAGAAAAGATAATGAAGAAATGTTTTGGTTTCATTATTTGCTTAAAAGATTGGTGTGTGCACTTTGATTGCAGATAGCAGATCTGCTTAAAACCAGAGTTTCTCGTAGCTGATTTATTCATATATTAAAAAGCAAAGAACAACTGTGCATTGACTGGCTAGATTGTATTTTGAATTTTATTGTTTTCTCCAACACTGAGATTTATTTTTGGATCACTGTCCATCCTTTGTGAATGGTAAATACTATGTAGATTGGTATTTGATCCAAAACGTCTATGCATGAAACAGTGATCTTCCTTACACACTTACGTTTGAAATTCAGTTGTAGCAATCACAGCATATTTTTTCTAATTTGTACCTTGGCCCGTAAAGGGAACTCCCATTTATAAAACCATCAGGTCTCGTGACTTTCCTCTGCATTAGCTAAACGAAATATCTCTTCTCATGCACTACAAGCATTCACTGAAAAGGTGAACAAAAGTTTTGAGCACTTTTCTCTCACATATTTGCTACACATAGGCTATGACATAATTCGTAATCTACACATCGGTGTGTTCACCCAATTATGAAGCAAAAGGTATGCAAGCATGTCCTGAGAAAATTGTCACTCTTTTGCCTTAAATGCTATTGGCCTCATGTGGCTTTCGACAATATCATATAAATGAGAAAACATGCAGTGGTTCCCTCTGCTTTCTCTCCGAGCATATTTGTCATTAACTTTGTTACTGGGTCTTTGTGTTTCTCCTTAGTTACATTTTTTTTTCTGTTTTTGAAGAAAACTGCAATTCGAAGGATGTCTGTAATTTGGGTCTCTTCTGCTTTTAGCAAATGAGTCAGTTTCATACAAATACACAGCATTTTATATTGGTTCTGCAAAACCTTGCTTGGCTTACTCAAGATGTCACTCTGAATTTATTTCTCCTTTGAAAATAGCAAGAAAAGTTTCAGTGATTTCGTGTCTTTATTTTAAATGTCTCTTAGCAGGTAAAATACTAAGTAGTGGGGTAAAGATAGGATTCCACAGGAATTCCCATTCCTTAATCTCTCTTTCCTTTTAGCTGCTTTTATAAAATCTCACCTGTTGATTTACTTGTCCTAGTATATTGAAATTTATACTTCATGTTCCCACTGGAATTTATTCCCCTTTTATGCTTATGACATTGTTTTTAGTTGTAAAACCAATGTTTCTACTTCTATTGGTACTTGTCAACTTTAGTTTAAGCCACTGATACACTCAATAAATACATTTCCATAGTAACAATTAAATGCAAATCTGAAAAATATAACATTTATATGCTAATGATATGAGATGTTAAGATGAGATTATGTGCTTTATACACAACATTAGCTGAGATAATTTAAGCGAGGCCATTTTTGTAGTATATGTGCCATATACGTGTGTGTGTGCGTGCGCGAGTGTGTGTGTGTTTATAGCTTTTAAAAATGTGCTGATTCTAAAGAACTTAAAATAATTTTTGAGAGAATGATAATCATTGTTGCACTGATTTAGATTTGGGAGGTATATATGTATAAAATAGGCTTTTCCTCTGCATCTGCCAAACCACCTGCAAATATTTTTCACAGGCTGAAGGTGTCTGTGGTCACCATGCCAGAAGCAGCCACCAGTGTCCTGTTTCCTTTCCCCCATCCGTTGTCATTTTCAGTTAATTGCTCTTCATACTGATTCCTTTACTTCCTTCTAAACTTCTATTCTGTATCACTCAATGAAAACTCAAGAGAGAGTTAGCTATCGGAACTCATAAGTCTTATTTTATATAACAAGAGAGAGTATGCTGTAACTAACAAGTACAGCAAAACTTGCATGAGGCATGTACCACATATGCTTTGTGCCTGCCTTTTTTTTTAATGATGCTCAAAGCCTACGTAACTTTATGTCAAAATGCCGGATTTAATTTCAGTTACCTTTGCTGGAAAGCTGAATTCCAGGAAATGTGAGTGCCACTCTCTCTTTGTGAAAATGTGCCTACCTAACATCCAACTGTTGTTCTGCTAAACTTACCCTTCATTCAAGTATTTACTTCTCAAAAAACTATACTGTTTACCATTGTTTTACAGGTGTTAGCTCATTTCACTACCAGAATAAGCCTATGAAATAGGTACTGTTATTCTGACCATTTTACAGATGAGGAAGCTGAGGCATAAAGATAGTAACTAATTTGTGCAAGTTCATACATGTAGTAAGTGAAAGAACAAAGATGTGAATCCAGACACCGGCTACAGAGTACATCTTTTTTTTTTTTAAACTATTATTTAATGTCATGTTTGTTTAGCAGACTTTTTTGGAGGGTATATAGTTATACAAGTAAATGAGCAAAAAATGAGAAAAATTATATAAACGTATCAGTCACTAAAATTCACTGAGGTATAGGACACGAATCATAATAAATACGACACAAGTAACTGGAGAAATGTAGAGTTGGAAGGGAATGAAAGGATTAGGGAAAGTTTTGGAGTCTGTGAGGGCCATTGGCGTTGCATGGGGTTTGACGTCTTATGCAAGGGTGATGATAAAGCTAAGAGCCACTGTTAGGACATATATTGGGCGATCTTATTTCCTCTGTTTTTTCATTAACAAAATAATGACCTGCTTAGAGGCTGTCAGCCAACACACACACAACAGTTTCTAAATGAACAAGTGGGAAATCTGTTCTTAGCTGATAATGTGTCCCTGCTACCTGCTGCTGCTGCATTTGAGCTGTCAAACATCACAACTCCATCTTGGGATCCACAGCAGCACAATAAATGCCTTTACCCCCAACAATTGAGACAGCTTGTAATAATAAAAAGCCTCATTTTCTAAAAATATTTAAAAATTCAACTTCAGAATTGTTAAATTGACAATATTTCTCTTTTGATAAGAATCCTTTATTTAAATATATGTTTGTATGTGTGTATGTGTGCCTATTAATTGCAGAAAGACTGAAAGAAACTGTTAGGAGCCAATGCAACCTATTACAGAAAACAGTTTTGACTATAATAAAATCCTGTTAATTGAAACCCCAAAAGATAACTTTTATTTTACCAGCTTGATTTTTTTGTATGAAAACCAAATAAAGAGATCAATTTCATTTAGAATCATTTAGAATTTCATTTAGAATCACAATTTTATTTAGAATCAAAATAATTCTATAAAATGATTGTGAGTAGATATGTCCAGTGTGTCACTGGCTGCATGAGCTAGAAATTCAGAGAAGTCTGGGCTAGAAATATGAAGTGAGTGGCCCCTGGTATGTAAATGGTATTTTGAGCCATGTGAATGGATTAGATAACTCAGAAGGAATGCTGCCAGGTGACCCCACTTCATAAGTCAGATTGAACCAATCCTCCAATGTTAAGTGGACTGGCTCAAAACAGGTCTACCTCTAAGGAAATATCATTGTCATTGACTTCAAAATCTGTAATTTTCATCCCAACTAAATAAGGATCATAGAATATTTAAAAGTTTGCCAAGTGCTTAGCATTCTGATAATGGCTGATATTTCCAGTGACTCGAGAGCTGGTATTGTTCACAATGAGGGGCAGATGATAAAAAAACTTGCTCATTTTCATTTTTAAAACCACATTGCCAATAAAATTGTGAAATCTAAGTGGTGTTTAAATTTTCAGGTCAGTTCAATAACTAAATTATACACTTCTAAATGTGTTTACATATTACCTAACACTTGTGATATTTACACCTGTGGAGAGAATGAAGCTCAGAATTTACCTACAAATGCAATAATAGATGTGAATGTGCTTCCAATATGACAAAGTGCTGTGCAAAGGTATTCTTATTAGCACTTTACTCATAGTTTAGAGCATCTCCCTAAAGCCCATTGGGAAAAGTCATTCTGATTATTCATATTAAAATGTCCTTTTGTGGTAGGCAGCATGTCATCTGTTGACTGTACAAGATCAACAGTGTATTTATATAGAGTTCTTTGTAGTCAGTGAAAAAAAAGGATAGCTTGTCTAAAGAGCACTTGAACCCTGCTGAGCAATAAATGAAAACCAAGGTGAGACCTTGCTGTTCTGAAAACAGCGTGAGGGAGAAGAAAGCACAGGCGTGCGTTAGAAGCAAGGTGCATGGAGATTCTGCAGTGGGATGCAGTGTGGCCCAGTGGGATCTGTACCTTTTCCCGCCTCCACGCTGTTCACCTGTGAGACACTCCCAGTGGCAGCAGCATCACTCATTATGAACCTTGGCACTCAATGCTGTGATTGTGCAGCGTGGCAGAGGTGCTGGGGGAATCACTGATGTGAGAACACTGCCTTGCTCTGGGTGCCAGCCTATATTTTAAAGTGTGAATGCAAACTCGTCTCCCTGTTTTTTTGTTTTGTTTTGTTTTTGTCTCTGCTGCATTGCTGTTCAAATTTGAAATGCCTTTAGCTTGGAATTCAAGTTAGCCACATGGCCCCAAAGGTTGGAAAGATAAGCCTGCCTTCTTCCAGAACTAGGGAAAATAGTGTGAGCTTTGTATGAATGTGGGCTATGGCCCAAAGGGAGGTCAGCTTAGACTGAGGGCAGAAATAAAAATTAAAATAGATATTTTTAAAGGAGCAAGGCCAAGGAGAGGCTAGGTTATAATGACTGGGTGGATATGTCTAGTGCCGAGGAAACAGAGAATGATGTGTACCCTGAAAAGCCCATAACCCATGGCATACTTGGTTTTGTGCATTCTGTGTGTGGCAAAGCCTTAGAACTAAGAAAGCGTTTGAGGGAGATTCAGATGTTATTTCTGTAGGTCCCAGGAAGCCATCTTAGGATATCTGCCAGGTGGTGGCAGGAAGTGGAGAAAGCCTGAGATTTGTTCAAACCTCTGAGAAATTCTCACGTCTATCAGGGGATGCTGAAAAGAATGCACAGGAGACCAACTCACTCCACCAGCTAAATCGGTTTGGAGGCACTAAAATCTAATAAAAAACACATCTGAGTATCCACTCCTGGACCCACTGCCGGGAAGAGAAGAGACCTTGGTAAGCCGTCCTGTATTACCCTTCAATTTTCTAATCTAAAATGGGAGTAATACCCATTCCTTCTTACTTTGTGAACACGTTGTGTAGATTAGCATGATGGCGTTTGAAAGGTGTTATTTAAATATAATATGTCATTAAAGTATTATCATCCTAGTTGCTGGTGATTATCTAGAAAGCTTTAAATCACCTGGCTATTTCCGGGATTCAATTTTCATTGTCGGGTGCTATTTCTCCTTTCAAAGACATAATATTTCTTTGTCAGATAGCAGAGACTTTACAGTTTTGAGTTTTGGACTTGTGATTACAATTCTGTGTTTCACTTGAATGCATTCAGAATTGGGGTGGCAGGGTTTTTAGATACAGGTTGTGTCATAATTTGAAACAGAGAATATAGGGCATCTTAAAATGAGTTTTCACCTTGTCTGCAAATTTTTATTTTGGGAGGACAAGGTAAAAAATTTGGTCAAGGCCAATTTAAAGTATCACATCATCATTTAGCCAGGGGTACAGTGAAATATGAAAATCCAGAGATTTGCAACATAGCAATTCCATATGCCTGGCACATGTCTGCCTACATTTTCCCCATTGGTCTATTTATTTCCCAACTTTTTATATTACATGCCATTTCCCAGAAGTTCGCTTTTCTTTACTGTTTTCTTTACAAATATTTCTCATTCAGTAACTCTGACCCAGATCCACTTTTTTTTTTTTTTGGTCACAAAACTGTATCTACAGTCAGTAGAAACCCCCATAGTCAAGGCCGTATAGAAATCTTTGTAGTTCATGTGACACAAATGTTGCTTTTTCTAAACTTCTGTTACCTTTTGACCCCTGTATAATCAATACTGAATTGTTTTCACTTTAACTTATTTGGTTGTTGAAAGAAATGTGATTGAATGTCTGTTTACTTCCTGAGCCGAGATATTTATAGTTTGTTATACAAGTCAGTGGTTAATGGAACATGAGGTAGGAGATGAAGTTGGGATGGAAAATGATAGCACAGTTTTTACTGGGAGTTTTAGAAAGTGTTTTTAATAGTAAAAGTTTAGAATAGTCTGAAAATTTTTTCCTTAATTTTACTATTACATTCTTGACAAAGAATCAAAAGAACATTCCCAGTTTTTGACTTTAATATCCACAGCTGCTATTCCTAAAAGTATCACTGCATAGCCTTCAAAAATGCCAGCTACTTTTCTCCCTCCTGGAATCTTTAATACATCTTGAAACTCTAGTCACTTTCTTATCATTTGTGATGACTTAATGACTTGCTCAGCAGATGTATAATTTATTACCTTTGAGAGAGCTCTGTCTTAAAAGCGCTACTTTTGTGATTCTGCTGCTTGGTCCATGTACTCGTTGACAATTTACAACTAATGAATTTATTTCGGAAGCTATAAATCAAAAAAATGATTACTTTTCATTATTATGTACTTTTGCCTTTTCATTTTAAACATACTTATGCATCCTTTCTTTAAGCAGAGCTCTCACTCTATTAATAACTTTACATATAAATCACTTTAAAGAAGGTTTTCCACTGTAAGTTTTCCATTAAAAATTATTCTGGCTTTCTGTGCTAATTAGGGTAAAAGAAAAAGAGAATCAGATTTTAGTAGATATCTAGAGTGCTGTTGCTTATACAGTGCTTGAGACAGACAATGTTGTGGACAAACAAAGCAAATGGTGAAGGATTATGCCGAGCACTGTACAATTGCACCCTCTTCTTACCTGTTGGGCAGGGCCTTCCTATCGGGTGGAATTGTGGGCCTGGGCATTAGGTAGCATTCTCACGCTGCTTCTCACATGAACAGGGGAACTATGATACATTCTCTCTTCCTCTGTAGCTCACTTTTGTTTTCTACCCTGGTATTCAAGTTCCTACCATGCCAAAGTTTTCAGTTTCTACTGTGAGTAGGAAAGAAGAAAGCTGAGTATTACAGCTATTGTTGAAAGGTTTAAAATGGCTTATGGAGATTAATTTGAAATGACACTATGGAGCTCAACAATTCATGATGGCTATTTTCATTTATTTGACAATTTTGCATGCTTCTTGCATGAAAAGTCTTCCTTGGGGAATGACCCTGTTGTATTGATTGTTATTCTAAATGAAATAAATGTCAAAGCACATGATGAGTGGACTCTAACTGAAGTGTAAATTACTATGCCAGGAACGTTTTCAGTAAACAATTACTGGTGAATAATCAAGAAATGCAAACTTATAAATGATGCAATATTCAATCAGTAAATACTTTCCCATTATTCCTTTGCAAACTATTTTTCCTTTCCATGTGGAAATACCATGTCAATGAATTAACACTCACTATTTGATTTAATTGGCATGCCCACTTACCAACTGTTGCTCATAAATTAGGATTCATGGAATGTTTCTAAAAACCTGTCAAACTCTCCATTTTTAGCAGGCAAGAGTTTTTTGAGGCAAACTCGAATGCTCAGTTTACTATGTGAGTTGAGACACAGAAAAGCTGGTGTAGTGTCATGCCAGCTGCTGTGGGCTGCTATTTATTAGAAAATTGTGAGGATATGTGTGCTTCTAAAACTGTCTTTTCTCTTTTTAAAATATACTGTTGTTTAAAAAAGAAGTACTTTATACCCTCAGTGTGAACGCTTTGTCATCTTAATATGTGACAACCTGTAAAATAACTAAACCTACACCATTTCTCTTGCATGTCCTTGAATCTCACCTCACTTCTTTCTCTTCCACATTCTCTATTCAAAATATGGATCTTAAAATGTGGATTCCAAAATAACAGTTACCCGCTATTTTATCATAATAGCCCACCAATAAGTTATGTTTTGTTCCTTCTAGCTGAAATGGTAAGACCTAAATAAAAGATTTTTTTTTAAGTGTCACTCAGTTGTTTTTTTTTTTTATTTCCACTTGATGCCAAATATCTAGATACCTGCTATTACATATACAGTCTGAATGAGTGACACAATTTTTCATTTCATCTGGACATCAAGGTTGGAGGGAGGGAGAGTGAGAGCGCATTTGTGTATGGGGATGCCGGCCCCTCTGTGTGTTATTCTTAGAGGCCTCATCTTGTTCAAGCAAATTACCTCATCCCTTCCTTGGCTTCCTGTCTGTTCTTTTCCATCTCTTTGATGTATTTTATTATTTTTTCTGGAAAATCACTGAATGATCAATCAATTAACAAATTCCAATTGCTTATTCAACCTCTACAAAATGCATAACACCGTAGAAATCTGTAAAATGAGGGAATCCTGACCTGGTGAAGTTTATATTTTTAGAATACAATTATTGAAACATCAAATAACTCAATAACTTGAAAATATTGCATATTTATGAATGCAAAAGAGTGTAACTTAAGCCGAATACATAAACACAAATATGGAAGAAGTTTGATTTAAAACAATTTTTTTAACTTGCAAATTACAGTAATCGTTGGTTAAAGGCAGCTGAACAGTCACTTAGGGTGAAATTGAATTTTCGGTCCCTAGAAGTTGGATTGAATTATTGTTATTCAGAGAGAAAAAAAGACAAAGGGACTGAAGTAGTTTTAATTATTTTCTTTGCTAGAGTGTGCAAGTAAAGTCTATAAAAGTATTGATCATGTTAATTATCTGATCCAATAATATAAGAGTCGTTTACCAGTTTGCTTAATGTCTGTAGTCATGGAATTGGGTAGAACTATCAGTACTTTTCTCTTGTTACTGTTAGGAGTCCAGAAAGAAGTATGATTTGTTGTTATTGTTGACTATCTGCTCTGAGAATCTTAACACAGCAATATGGAGTGAAACGTATACAGTGCCAGTGAACCAATCCTTTGGGCACCAGGTTTCAGGGTTTTGTTTTTAATATTAGTTTGATGCAAAAGTAATTGCAGTTTTTGCTATTAAACTTTTCAAAGCCCCTCCCTCTTTCCTTCCCTCCCATCCTCTTTCCGTTTCTCTCTCCTTCCCATTCACCCTCCCTTTTTCTCTCTCTCCCTCCCTCCCCACTTCTTTCCTTCCTCCCTTCTTCCTTCCTTCCTTCTCTCCCTTCTTCCCTTTCTTTTCCCTCCCTTCTTCCCTCTTTCTCTTTCCTTCTGTTCCGTTCATTTATTCTCAAATGAGCTGGAGCAGAACTCATCACTGAATACCACCTCCAGCCCTTTCTTCCACATCCCTCAGCCTATTTTCACAATCAGTTTCAGTAGGAACAAAAGCGTTGACAAGTTGCCAATTGGGTGCTTATTTTCAACAAGGGAAATTTTGTGATAGTTTTATTCTCTAAGTTAAATAGAGAATGCTCATTTTATCTTGCCTAATGTGTATGACGTATTAAGTCTAAGAAATGTATCTCATATGTCTGTGGTACTTGTCTTGCAATTTGAAAACATTTTATGGCTCAGGCTTTCCTTAAAGGACAGAGCAAGTTATTTTTAGCTGTCAGCAGCAATCTATATTGTAATACTTTGTATACAATAGTCTCAACTCTTTCCTAACATCTCTCATCATAGCAGTAGGAGTTGTTAGACACTGAACCTATTGCTGGGCAGAGGAGTGGAATTTCCTTGCCTGATGACCTCAACAGTCAGCAGGATTGTCACCTCACTGACTTCCCTGAAAGTAGGAAAATGTCCTGGATGAAATCTAAGGGGCCCCTTTTCTTTGACGTTCTTTACATCTACTTAAGAAAGTGAAATCCAGTCAGAACTTATGATCAGTCTGTCTTCTTCATTTGGGACCATTCGAAGACTTATCTCTTGGGTAAATTATAATGAAAAGGATAAAGGTGGCTATTCTCTCTCTCTCTCTCTCTCTCTCTCTCTCTCTCTATATATATATATATATATATATATATATATATATATATATATGTCCAATTATGTTTCTGTAAGCCCAGTCCTGTAATCCTAAACACCTTTGTTGAGACACTATAAACAAGATTATAATTTCTGACAGATCAAAGTCTATTAAAGAGTGGTTCACGTTGAAGACCGTAAAACATGCTTATGACTCTGTTTCCTTTCCAATGATCTCTTGTCCAGAAAGTAATGTCAACACCTTGAAGATCTACCAAAACTGGTGGTTTTGTCAGTACTGAGAAAACAGAATCTATCATCTATCCATCTGTCTGTCTCTCCTCCTCTCTCTCTCTCTCATCTCATACATTTGTAAAGGGTGAATCCGCCTAACCATTCTTATTTAACCAAATGAACAGTAAAAAGCACATTACAAAATAAGTGGATGCATGTTTTTATTTTCCAAGAATTAATGTATAAATTTCTTCCTATAGAGTAGGAGAAATAAATTTCTTAAATTAAATATATATTATCTCTAACACTGTGAAATATGAGGTTGGCTCATTCCTCGAAGAAAATGATGTGTTGTGTTAGGACAACAATCTGGATAGCTTAGATTTGATCATATGTGACCATAGGACAACTGTATAGTTTTGTGACATCCTTGTTAACTTTTTCATTCAAAGGGACAGAGTTGCTGGCTGGTGGATTATGGTACAAATAGAAGCATACAGAGAAATGAAGTGAAAAAACAAAACGAAACACCTGAGGATTAATAGATCTCAGAGGCAACAGACAATTGACTTTGCAGTTTACTTTCTTTTGCGTTTCTTCTGACCTTTCTTCTAACCACATTGTGCAAAACAGTGAAGAATCGTTGATAGGACAAAAATGAAAAACTTCATAACATAAATAAGTTTGAAGGAGGATTTACAGGAGTTTTTCAATAGCAGGGGGTGACTGTTCTAACAGCAGAACATTTTCGGTCTTCTTTGAGTTACAAGACTATAGAGACGTACAGATAATCTTTGTTTTAAAAAGCTGTGGGATATCCCTTTTAGTTAAAGAAAATCATGCATACAATTATTGACAATTCCAACCCTTACATTTTATAGCAGAGTAAATATATTTATAATTTGAGGAATATTATCTTTTTCTATTCGGAGGGGTGAGTTATGAGACCTTAAAGTTTGAATTATGTGAAAATGAAAAATTGATTTCTTCATTATTTCTTTCTTCTTAGTTTCTCCTAAAATGCAAGTGGATTACAGACTAGGGAGTTGTTGGTAAAAAAAGGCATAAATAAATTCTTTGAAAGCGATTTCCTCACAGTTTGATGTCAGAGAGCAGCACGTGGCCTTCAAGGACGTTGTGCTGGTTCATACCACAAGGAATTGTCCCTGGGGTTCATAAATTCTTTATTATTGTGGTACTGACTGCCCCTATTCAATTTTTACTTAATTTTCTATGGAGACATGTATTTTGCCCTTCATTATCATTCTTCATTGAATTTTACCAGTACTTGATAGCACCACCGATTGGTATTTCATTTTACAGCTGGAGAAAATCCAAACAACTTTCAGACTCACCAGGAAAGCCCCAGTTTAATGCTTATTGTTAATGAACACTCCTGTGCACCTGGTTTTATGGTTGGTAAGAAATCATTTCTCTCAAGGGTCCAATTTCTGTAAACCTCCTTTAAACTAGTAAGAAGATAGTATATCGACAAAACTCAAGTTACTCCAAATATTTGGTCTAGAATTTGCTTTTGAAATCCAGAGGATATTAGAAGTAAGAATTTGAAATCCCCTGGGTACAATTGGTTACTATTAAATCTGTGAATGTTTGAAAAGGGTTTAATTCAGATAAAAATGCTTAATTTTAAATTCATATCATAGACTTAACCTTAAAAGGTTAACCGAATTACACCATGTCCTTGACCATTTGAAAAACAAAATGCATTCTTAAACAGTTTTTTTAAAAACAAAGTTTAATAATGATAGCATCTGCTATTTGGAGTGGGGATTCCAAAAAGCGATAGGTTGAATTTACTGTCGAGCTTTATTCTCTCCAGTTGATTAAAAAGTGCTTCTTTCAGTGGCAGATGAAGCTCAGCTAGAGAAGTACAGAAGAGAAAATAGCTCTTGGCCCAGCATGTCCCAGAAACCAACTGTTCTCATTTTAAAAGAAACTTTTGTGGTCTTTGGTTCAAATTAATGCCCCATAGGTAGGGGCTTACATTTGCTTTATTTTTGGTTAAATACAGCTATCAAGTTTGAAATACAAAAAAATTCCTGAGAAAAACTTGTAAAATCCTTTGGGCAGTGCTGCTGCAGTGAATCAGAAGCAGATGGGTTCAAATTTCTCTGAAAACACATGGCTCTATGTGTGTGAGAGGGTAATGTGGAGCTTTGCTGAACCCCAAACTAGAGCTGTGTGGCTTCAGGACAGAGCTTCAGATGTGTGAGAGGCTTCTCTGTGGAGTTTTGTTTCCTCATCCCTTATAGAGACCCTCATTAGGAAGATCTGGTTAATATTTCTCTGTTTGAGGGAAAAAGTATGGTGTGAATTTATTTTTCGTGCCACAAGTGGTCTTGGTGACTGCCAGAAAAATTTTGGATTAACCAATGTTGTGCCCTATCTTTCCAGTGGTGAAATATTTCCTGCTACATTGAGCCATTTGGTTTTCCAGGGATTTTGCAGTTCACAAAATGAAAGATGCAGTTTGTTCAATGGGCCTGTTTCCTATTCTGTCATGAAATGAATGAGCTATGCTTGACTACAAAGGCTGGTTATGATTCAAAGATAGTGAGAATAATGTTTCAGATGTAAGACGGTTGTCTTCAACTTATTTTACTATTAAATCAGTAAACAAGCAGTGCAGAAACAATTAGAGGCATAGACAAAAGTGAGTGTATGCCGCTGTAAGATGTTCTTTTCCCTCGTCATTGTTAAAGAAAGTGGTCATGAAGTTTGTAGTTCTAGGTTTTGAAGAGGGAAAAGCTCCAGAGACGAAACAGAAACTTGCTGCTTTTCATAGTCACCTGATGGGGATGGAGGGGCACAGCCCACACCAGCCATCAGTGAGTGGTCTATCTTATTCCCACATATGAACATTCCTGCTGTGTCATAGTTACCTATTTCACATTTTATTTCTTCCTGTGTTAGGGAATCTACCCAAGGTCTCTGTGTAGCAGGTTCTTCCTTGGTCTACTAGGGTTTAGAATACATTTTTAGAAAATAAAAGTAAGTTTCTTTCCAGATTTAAATCCCGAATATACCTGAAATTATGTCATACTATGCCGCCTGAAAGCCTCTTAGTCAAAAATCATGACAGTCGCTCACACCGAGGCAGAAAAACACGTTCCAGGAGCAAGCGATGTTTCGGTGAGGGGGGTGGTCCTTGCTCCCAGAGCTCCCAAGATGGTGGTGGGTCACTTCCAAAATGGCAGCAGGCCACTTCCAAGATGGTGGCAAACCTCGTGTTTTCTGACTTGGGGTTCTTGGCCTCACAGATGCCAAGGAATGGAATCTTGGCCCACGCGGTGAGTGTTATAGCTCTATTAGATGCCAGTGGGTCATGGAAGAGAACCATGGAACCCAGTGACTAATGTTCAGCTCTATTAGGACGAATCCAGGCACCTAGCCCTGCAGGAACAATGGCAAGCCTTTAGCCCGATCGGGAGTGGCAATGGGCGCCTCACTGGATCAGGAGCACAGCGGACACCCTGCCAGATCTGGAGGGATAGAAGTCAGCGGCAGGTCTGCGATGGCAACAAATAGCAGTGGTGGACGGTGAGTGAAAGCTCAGCTCCAGCTGTAACAAAACACAGACCAGAAGAGTGTACTTGCAAGATTTAATAGAGTGAAATAGAGTGAAAACAGAGCTCCCATATAAGGGGAGGGGACCCAAAGGGGGTTGCCATTGCAGGCTGGAATGCCTGGGTTTGTATCCTGATCATTGTCCCTCCCACTGTGCTCTCAGGCAAGAGATGATTGGCTATTTCTTTACCTCCTGCTGTTGCCTAATTAGCATTTCAGTGAGCTCTCCTTACTACCTGGTTGGTCCTGTGTGAGCTAAGTTGCAAGCCCCATGTTTAAAGGTGGAAGTGGTCACCTTCCCAGCTGGGCTTAGGGATTCTTCGTCGGCCTAGCAAATCCAGCTAGTCCCAACAAGCTGGCAAAATGTGATTCACTGAATTCTGAGTATGTTTTCAACTGGAATGTCTCACTGGAAGGATAACGACACTTGGTAAATTTGCCACAGAAGAGGAATTGAGGTGCTCCACAGAAGAAATTTTTCAGATACTGAAAGTATCATCACTTTTCCTTTTAATTATCTTTAGGAAAGGTTTTTCTGAATGGATTTAGTGCTTCTATAGCATCTTTAGTAGATGGAGCACAGCTTGGATTTCAACTTGCCAGGGTCACGGTTACAAATACATTGAAAATCTGAACATCTATGGAAATTATTCAGTTATCTCAGTCCGGTGAAACAGAATACAGAAACTCAAGCTGGACATGGCGGCATGTGCCTGTGCCTGTGATTCCAGCTACTTTGGAGGTGAAGGTGGGTAGATAGCTTGAGTCCAGGAGTTGAAGGTTACAGTGAGCTATGATCATGCCATTGCATTCCAGTCTGAGCAACAGAGCTAGACCCTGTCTCAAAGAAGAAAGAAAGAGACTCAGAAACTCATTCTAAGTTTTTCTTTGTGGTTTCAGCAAAAGTTCTTCTGCCCATCTTGAGGAAGAATGAAAATGTTTATTAGGAAGAATGAAAATGTTTATTTTCTTCTCTGAGGAGGAGAAACTGGTATTTGTGTTTGCTATGGCTTGGGTGTTTGCTGTGGTTTGGGTGTTTGTCCTCAAAACCTCCTGTTGAAATGTGATCCCCAGTGTTGGAGGTGGGGCCTAATGGAAGGCATTTGGGTTGTGGGGGCAGATCCTTCATGAATAGATTAATGCCCTCCTGGGGAAGGCGTACTTAGTGAGTTCTAGCTCTATTAGTTCTTGGGAAAGTTTCCCTGAGACCTGGGAACAAGAACCTGGTCCTTTCCTTCTGTCTGCAGCTTCCTCTCTCACCCTGTGATCTCTGCACATGCCAGCTCCCTACCACCTTCCTCCATGAGTGGAGGCAGCCTGAGGCTTTTACCAGTCGCCCAATCTTCCAGCCAGCAGAATATTGAGTCAAATAAGCCTCTTTTTCTTTATACATTACTCAGTCTCAGATGTTCCTCTGTAGCAACACAAAAAGACTAAGACAGTGTTTCTAAGGTTATATATTAGAAATATAACATCATTCAACTAGATTAGCTCCTAAGATGCTCTATTTCCAAATACAGTCATATTAGCGATTAGAGCTTGCACATATGGAGCTGGGGAGGCAGGTACAATTCATCCCAGAGAAGGAATGCTCCAGCACAGGAAGTGCTGAGTCAATAGGAACCCTGTGCAAGGCACAGTGCAAATGTCCAGCGGTTATGGTGGGTAGAAGAATGATCCACGCTAGAGTGCAGGCATTACTTGTGATGGCCAGCTGTCGGGCAAGTGAATAGGTGTAACCCTGATGGCCTCCAATAGCCAAGGCATTGTGCGGGTGGGATCAGAATTCTGATTACCCTTTGAGTTCTTGAAAGACTCAATATTGTGAAAATGACCATACTGCCCAAGGCAATCTACAGACTCAATGCCGTTTCTAACTAAACACCTACGTCATCTTTCACAGACTTAGGGAAAAAAAAAAAAAAAAAAAAAAAACCTAAAATTCATATGGAACCAAATGAGTTCAAATAGCCAAAGCAATTTTAAGCAAAAAGAACAACTCAGCAGGTATCACATTACCTGACTTCAAATGATACTACAAGACTATAGTAACCAAAACAGCATGATACTAGCATAAAAGTAGATAGGTAGACCAATGAAACAGAATAGAGAACCCAGAAATAAAGCCAAATACTTACAACCAATTGGTCTTCAACAAATCATACAAAAACATAAACTGGGGAAAGGACACCCTATTCAATAAATGGTGCTGGGAAAACTGGCTAGCCCTGTGTAGAAGAATGAAACTAGATCCCCATCTCTCACCATATACATAAAGCAATTCAAGATGGATTAAATGCTTAAATATAAGAGCTGAAACCATAAAAATCCTAGAAGAAAACCTAAGAAAAACTCTTCTGGATATTGCCCTAGGCAAAAAGTTAATGATTAAGACCCCAAAGCAAATGTGACAAAAATAAAAATAATTAAATGGGACCATATTAAACTAAAAAGCTTCTGCACAGCAAAAGAAATAATAATCAGAGTAAACAAACAATCCACAGAATGGGGAAAAAAATTCACAAACTGTGCATCTGACAAAGGACTAATATCCAGAAAGTACAAGAAACTCATATCAGCAAGAAAAGAACAAATAATCCCATCAAAAAGTGGGCAAATACCATGAATAGACACTCCTCAAAAGAAGATTATCAAATGGCCAAAAAATATGAAAAAATGCTCAACGTTACTAATTCTCAGGGAAATGCAAATTAAAACCACAATGAGATACCACCTTACCCCAGTCAGAATAACCATTATTAAAAAGTCAAAAAAACACTAGATGTCAGCAATGGCTGTGGTGACAGGGAACACTTAGATATTGCTGGTGGGAATGTGTATTAGTACAACTTCTATGCAAAACAGAATGGAGAGTTCTCAAAGAACTAAAAGTAGATCTACCATTCGATCCAACAATCCCACTACTAGCTATCTACCCAAAGGAAAGTCTTTCTATCAAAAAGACACTTGCATGCAAATGTTTATCACAATACAATTCACAATTGAAAAGATGTGGAACCAACATAAGTGCCCATCGACCAATGAGTCGATAAAGAAAATGTAGTCTATATGTATACACCATGGAATACTACTCAGCTATTGAAAAGAATGGAATAATAATAGTTTGCAGCAATTTGGAAGGCGCTGGAGGCCATTAATATAAGTGAGGTAACTCAGGAATGGAAAACCAAATACCATATGTTCTCAGTTATAAATGAAAAGCACTAAGCTATGGATAAAATGGACATTGCAGACTCAGAGGGGGAAGGGAGGGAAGGCATTGAAATATACATACTATATGTTGGGTACAATGTACACTACTCAGGCAATGGGTGCCTTAAAATCTCAAACTTCACCAGTATACAATTCATAACCAGCTTGTACCTCCAATTAAAATTAAATTTAAATTAAAAAATAAAGTTTTGTAAAAAACTTTAGAAGCTTTAGAAACTCCAATTTTGGATTTGAATGTGGTTGTGCTTTTGGGGGCTACTGAGGTATGTAGAACTGTTTACTTGGAAAATACATGTCCACGAGACAGTGTCATTGTAAAGATCTACTAGAAACTCCTACTGCATTCTCCTATTTCTGTTATGCTGCCTTGTTTTACACAAAATTTTCTCTCATTAAGGGAAAAGAGAGTTTAGTGTTCTTTTGTGTAGTGAATCAGGTGGATTTAAGCACTGAACATTTTTTTTTTTTCCATTTAGGTTTTTAAAAATGTAACATTTGGTACAAAATTGAAAAAAATTTTGCTAGAAAGTTAATCTAGGTATTCTCTAATTAATTAGAATTTGGAAAAATTTTTCTCATTTATAATCAATCTTAGAGCATACATGTTTATTTATTTATTTATTTATTTAATTTTATTTTCAGACAAAGTCTCACTCTGTCATCCAGGCTGGAGTGCAATGGCGCGATCTTGGTTCACTGCAACCTCCGCCTCCCAGGTTCAAGCGATTCTCGTGCCTAGCCTCCCGAGTAGCTGGGACTACAGGAACCTGCCACCACGCCCAGCTAATTTTTTTGTATTTTTAGTAGAGACAGGGTTTCACTATGTTGGTCAGGCTGGTCTCAAACTCCTCACCTCAGGTGATCCACCCGCCTTGACCTCCCAAAGTGCTGGGACTGCAGGCGTGAGTCAGCGTGCCCAGCAGGAGCATATATGTTTTAAATACCTTTCACAATAGTTGTTTGGGTAGAGCATGCAGGACATTTCCATGTATACTTCTCTACGTGTCAGCTCATTTCATGTGCTGGCCAGTTATATGTAAATTTGTCTGCCCAACTGGGGCAGGGCTGTGGAGAGTAGGAGGTGCCAATTAAGTCCAAACTCTATCTTGATATTCCTCACCACCTCCTCTATTGAAATGAAATGGCTTCAGACTTCAGTGTCTAACATTGAGTCATTGATTCCACTGTCTGTTTTTTCTTTTAAATTTTTAATACCTCTGAAGCCTTTGAATAATAAACCACTGATTTTCCCAAGAATGTTTCCATAGAAATTATACGGAGGACTGGATTGGAGGCAATCTAGGAATGTAAAAGTGAATAAAAGCGACATTAACTAGATACATACTATTTTTGTGGTGGTGGCTCTCCTAACAGAACACCACACGATTTTCTTGCCAGATTCATTTTTTTTTTTTTCTGTAAAACCCACTGACGGATATTTCTGGTGTACCAATTTCTACTTAACAATACTGAGTCTCCCCCTAGTTAGTCCTTGTACATTTCAGTCTTACCAGTTCAGCGAGTACCTCCTTACCAAGAATCCATTGTTGTTTGGTATCCTCCACATTTGGTAAAGCTAGTTGTACTTGGTTTGTAATTAAACAATACGATTTAGTAGTACATACAATGATGAAAAACAAGTGCAGAAAGAAAGCATTGTTGTTATGCAAATCAAGTTGAATGCTTTACAATTCAGTAAAAACTTGTTACTAAAAATAATTCTTGCCAATTAATTGTAGACAAGTTAAATGAAAAAGGAAAGTCATAAAAGTCTAGAATGATTCTGCATTTAGATGTCTTCACAACTATCTTTGCAATCTCACTTAACTTGAAGAAATAGAAACCTAAATCACAGGTGGTGTGTTAAAGGGAGTTCTGAGTGAGAAAGGTAATGTTGGATTTCACCCAGAGGATTCATATTCAGAGAATGAATCTTGGCCCTACATTCATTGACTGGCAAATGAATATGCATTTGTATGTTTTTAGTTACAATGGTTAGAATGTGTCGTTTTCTTTTCTTTTTTCTTTTTTCTTTTTTTTTTTTTTTTGAGCCAGAGTTTAGCTCTTGTTGCCCAGGCTGGAGTGCAAGGGCATGATCTCGGCTCACACAACCTCCACCTCCCGAGTTCAAGCCATTCTCCTGCCCCAGCCCCCCTAGTAGCTGGAATTACAGGCATGCGCCACCACGCCCAGCTAATTTTGTATTTTTAGTAGAGATGGGGTTTCTCCATGTTGGTCAGTCTGGTCTTGAACCCCCGGACCTCAGGTGATCCGCCCACCTCGGCCTCCCAAAGTGCTGGGATTACAGGCATTAGCCACCACACCCATTCTGAAAGTGTCGTTTTCATCCTACTCTTTTTAAATCAACTTTTTCAATTAACTCACCAAGTGCAGGTGCCAATCATATTAAGTAGGAGTGCTGCTGCTGTATAAAAGATACCTATATTGTTTAAGCAGGAGGGACAGTTTTGTGTAAGAGGACATTAGGAAAATTCAAAACTATATTGTTAGTCTGGAATTCCTGGCTACAATTTAATAAAGTTACAAAAACAACAGCATAATTATAGGATAACAAAAACTAGCTTCCTATCTCTGCAGCTGAATATTTGCCAAAAAGATGGGATCTTGGGTAAAATACGTTATGAACAAAGAGGCACAAAGGTGCATGGCAGTTTGGGGACGCAAGGAGATTTGATCAAGGGGGTAGCTCATGTTGGCTGTAAGTGAGATAATGTATAAATAATTCTGCAGGAATAGGAGATGATTCTGTAGGAAATAGGAAGTAATTGAAAACATCCCTAATAAACTTACAAAAAGGCTGATTTCAGTTCAATTTAAGGACATATGTATGAAAGCTGTTGGGGAATGTACAGACTTATGAGATATTAAGTCACTAAAGAGAGTCTGCATCAGGAGTTTTTGGCAGATTTTTCTTCCCTGCCTCCCTTTTGGCATACTCTTTTCAAAATCATATTATTAAATGCATAAAATAAAATACTTAGCATTTCAAAGAAAACAAATCCTCTTTTATAATAATTATAAAAATAATTTAAAAGGCACATTTTGACATAGCATATATGCTTCGTTGTACATCCACTAAATAGCAACATCTGATACTGGGTCTATTTGATGAGCACGATGAATATTTAGAGATGTCTGATATGAAAATACAGGTAATTTCAATTGATGACAAGTATCAGGTAGTGCTAGTACAACTTTGGCTCGTTTAGATTCATCATTGAAGGAAGCGAAAAGAAAGGCATAATTTTATATTTTCCCATAAAATTTCAAGGATTTCCTGAATTCCATCCATTGTATAGGTTACATTAGGGCTTATGTGATTCTGTAAATTACCGTGAAATGTTTTGATTGACAATAACTAATTAGAGGCATTCAGAAGATTCATTAATATATATAGAGATAATAATATATACTTTTTTCCCCCCAAAGTTTTTAGATAATCTCAGGAGAGAGTGCTTATGAGACACTTTCTCTTTCTGAACATACATTTGTAAAATGTTGAAATTTTTACAATGAGCATGTATTATTATTAGAAGAAAATGCATTTTAAAATTACTGGTTTCTAATATAAATAAAAGGAAGGAAGGAGGGAGGGAGGGAGGGAAGGAGAGAGGAAGGAAAGAAGGAAGGACAGAAGGAAGGAAAGAAGGAAGGAAGGAAGGGAAGGAAGGAAGGAAAGAAGGAAGGAAGGAAGGAAAGAAGGAAGGACAGAAGGAAGGAAGGAAGGAAAGAAGGAAGGAAGGGAGGAAGGAAGGAAGGAAGAAAGGAAGGAAGGGAGGAAGGAAGGAAGAAAGGGAGGGAGGGAGGAAGGAAGGAAGAAAGGGAGGGAGGAAGGAAGGAAGGGAGGAAGGAAGGAAGGAAGGAAGGAAGGAAGGGAGGAAGGAAGGAAGAAAGGGAGGGAGGGAGGAAGGAAGGAAGAAAGGGAGGGAGGAAGGAAGGAAGGGAGGGAGGGAGGGAGGAAGGAAGGAAGGAAAGAAGGAAGGAAGGAGAGGAAGGAAGGAAGGGAGGAAAGAAGGAAGGAAGGAAGAAAGGAAGGAAAGAAGGAAGGAAGGAAGGGAAGGAAGGAAGGAAAGAAGGAAGGAAGGAAGGAAGGAAGGGAAAAGGCAAAACAGAAGACACAACCTGCCTTTCCATCAATAGAGAAACGGTTAACTCAGTTACAATCATTTCTACCTATAGAATACTGAATGTGTTTGATAAGATTTAAAAAAAATCAATGATACATACATATTCACTGAGTACTACACTTGAGGTTTTTTGTGCTTTATTGTATGTACATTATACATCAATAAAAAAGTTAAGAACAATCAAACTTTGATGAAAAAAACTTTAGAGGAGAGCAACAAGGATGGCAGGAGATCTCGGAATTGAAACCAGATGTAAAAAGACAGGAAGAACTAGAGAAATGTTATTAGAAAGGGAGAAGAACTAAGGTTTACAGGATGGTTTACAAAAATAATTGAAAGGTTATCTTGCAGAACAGGTGGAAAAAATTAATGTTGAAGACCCGGGCAAACATATTCCAATGTAAAGATGACAATTTATGCTAAGTCAGTTTTCTGTCAAAGTAATGATGATATAATGAAATAAAAAGAAGTATGTATTTGGTCCTGGCATAGCGCTCCGAGAGTCCTTGTAATTTCTTCATGATGGGGGTGAGAGGAGCATCTTTTGCTGTAATATTTGGTCTTAATCTCCAGTTAATGACACAAGAGCTTCTAACACCTTTGGAATCTCCAGAGTGATAAGTGTCTTTGTGTGTGCTGAGATGACTGGTGGCTGGGGGACCCTAGATAGATGTGAGATGGGAACTGGCTGTTAAAAGAACCAGCCCTGTGAGTAGAGGGTTAAACCTCTCAGCCCCATCCCTGGACCTCTGGAGAGGGCAGAGGGGCTGGGGATTGAGTCCAATCACCAATGGCCAATGACTTAAACAATGTTTTCTACTTCATGGAACCTCTATACAACTCCCAAAATGACAGGGTTTGGAG
This sequence comes from Theropithecus gelada, assembly GCF_003255815.1. Taxonomy (NCBI): domain Eukaryota; kingdom Metazoa; phylum Chordata; class Mammalia; order Primates; family Cercopithecidae; genus Theropithecus; species Theropithecus gelada. The sequence goes on along the minus strand of NC_037685.1, from coordinate 45,119,889 downwards.
AGCTTCCAGTTTGGTGAATACACTGAGGTGCTGGGAGGGAGTGGCCCAAAGAGGACGGAAGCTCTGCAGCACTTACCCACATGCTTTTTCGGTGCATCTCTTTTTTTTGACTGATCTTTGAGTTGGGTCCAGATAAAAGTGATTTCCTGTGTTCTTTGAGCTGTTAATGGCAAATTACTGAACCTGAGGAAGGAGTTGTGGGAAGCCCCTGGCATCACCACCTGTATGTCAGAAGTACAGATAGCCCAGACTTCCACTTGGCATCTGAAATTGGGGAAAATGGGTGGGACTGGCCCTTTCACTTGTGGGATCTGTGCTAATTCCAGGTAGTTTGTGTTAGAACTGAATTAAATTCTTGAATACCCAGATGGTGTCCAGAGAGTTAGAGAATTGGTTATTTGAGTGGAAGAACCTCACACACTGGATATCAGAAGTGTTGGGAGTATAAACATATCATGGTAATAATCAAGTATTCAGGGAGAGGCCAGAAACTAAGAGTAACAAGTTTCCAATGATCCTTTTAGATGGAGAGAATCACTAAGATTCTTTCCACTTCTAGCAATCTCTGGTTCTTTGGTGATTGGTGTGAATGGTAAGAAATGTTATTGGGGGCTTTGTTTTCTTAAAAAACCTCATGGTACTCTTGGTATTTGAATTACAGCTTGATGTGTGAAAGAGCGTTATAGTAACACACCTCTGACTCCCAGGCTTGTGAAGAAAGTCAGCAATAGCTGTCTTGAAGTCTTGCAGATAGTAATCTTTAAGCAAATATGTATTAAAATGTGAATATAAAATAAAGCTCTAAAATTCGGGGAAATTCAGTAAAGCTTGATAGTCAACATTAAGCATTTAGGAATTACCAAGTATTTGAACATATAATTCTAATAATTGATAAAATCCAGTGGTATAATCACTGTATCATAATCGTAATTAAAGGCTGAAAATGTTTCCTGAATGTTCATACCAGCAATGAGTTTCCAAAATTTTAGGCTAGAGATTTATAAAGTGGATATCCAATTGTTTGATGCTGTATTTAAATTGGTTTGACTAATTTGAACTATCTGGTGTCAGTTACATTGTATGAGACTCAGAACAGGTTATATAGTCAAATACGCATGTCAAACATTGAATTAGTTACCTCCTAGATTTGAACTCAAGTTTTTGATGATTTGATTATAGGTCTAGGCATAATAGTGACTTATTTGGGTTAGACACTGATAGATAATAATATAAAATTTTGAAATTCTACTAATGACTGTTTTATTTGCTTATTCATTTAGCTTCTTCAGTAATAACTTAGTATTAGTTCAATAGTATTCAGACTATATTAAATGCAGGCTGAAGAGTAAGGTCACAAGGCTGAGATTCAACATGTGTCAGATGTAAAACCATCAGGAATTTGGGGAAGATGAAAAACCAGGCTTTTGATGTGACCTGATGTAACTGAGTAACTCACAAAGTCACAAGTCAGCTTTTGACTATAAAAGAGACATCTGATCAGATTGTCATGCACTATGGTTAATGGAGTGTTGCAAGGACTTTGACACAAACCATTACCCACTATTTACTTATTCAAAGCAGAAACTTACTGGAAAATTGAGTGAAATTATCCATACTTTAACAGTTTTGAGCAGATTGCATTATTATCAACATTTCTAAAACACACCCTTCTGAACATATAGGTATTAAGTATTACTGCATTCTGTTACAGTACTTTAATTGTCATGTTTCACAAGACTGTTTCTATCCTCAGAATATGAAGTAACATTGCATAAGTGTGGGAGAATTTAATACCTACAGTTAGATCTGGGATTCATCAGTAGCTGTGCTATTTGAAGGATGTGATAGCCCAGAAAGTAGTTTAACTTTCACACTCTTCTTTTCTCGGCAGTCCTGTTTTATTTCCAGATTTCTTTCCCTGCTTTTTTTTTTTTGAGACAGAGTCTGGCTCTGTCGCCCAGGCTGTAGTGCAGTGGTGCGATCTTGGCTCACTGCAAGCTCCGCCTCAGGTTCACGCCATTCTCCTGCCTCAGCCTCCCGAGTAGCTGGGACTACAGGCACCCGCCACCATGCCTGGCTAATTTTTTGTATTTTTAGTAGAGGCAGGATTTCACCATGTTAGCCAGGATGGTCTCGATCTCCTGACCTCGTGATCTGCCCGCCTCGGTCTCCCAAAGTGCTGGGATTACAGGTGTGAGCCACCATGCCCAGCCTATTTCCAGATTTCTAACACTAGTTCTTAATTTGGGTTCTTTGGACAAAATTATATAGTAAACCAAACATAAACTTTCTTGTGCTTTAGGCTAATTGAAAGAAACCTTTTCTAATAAGAGATAACTCTGAAACTCAGTGAATAGTTTGGATATTATTATATTTTAAATCGATTGTTAACATTATATGGGACTGGGTGCAATGACTCACACATGTAATCCCACCACTTTGGGAGGCCGAAGCGGGTGGACCACTTGAGGTCAGGAGTTTGAGACCAGCCTGGCCAATATAGTGAAATCCGTTGCTACTAAAAATACAAAAATTATCCAGGCATAGTGGCACACTGGCTGTAATCTCAGCTACCCGGAAGGCTGAGGTGGGAGTATCACTTGAGCCCAGGAGGTAGAGTTTGCAATGAGCCAAGATTGCACCATTGCACTCCAGCCTGGGTGACAGAGCAAGACTCCATCTCAGAAAAACAAAAAACAAAAAACAAAAAAACACATTATATGGGAATATGTTTTTCCAATTTCTATTGTGGCCATTAAAGGTAAATTAGAGCTGAGTTAAAAATTGTCTTTTCAAGTCCTGCAAAGTCATAATGCACAAGTAAAATGGGAGAAACTGCCAACAAATATTAATGTTAAAGTGTAAGAGTACTTAAACATATTAAGTAAATGTATTCCAAAGCCTCTTTATTCTTAATTAGTTTGTATCTTTTTCTTTTTAACTGACATGTAATAATTGTACATGTTTATGGGATACAGAGTGATATTTTGATGCATGTGATAATTGTATACATGTATACAAATGCAATGATTAAATTAGGGTAATTGTGATATCCATCACCTCAAACATTTCTATTTCTTTGTGTTGGGAACATTCAAAATCCTCTCTTCTAGGTTTTGAACATATATAATAAATTATCATTAACTGTATTCATCCTACAGTGCTATAGCACACCATAACTTATTCCTCTTATCCAGCTATAACTTCGCATCCATTATCCTCTCCCTCTCCTTCCCTTCTTCCCATCCTTCCCAGTCACTAATAACCATAATTCTCTCTCGACTTCTATGAGCTCTTCTTCCTTAACTCCCACACAGAGTGACAACATGTAATATTTATATTTCTGTGCCTGACTTATTTAACTGAACATAATGTCCTCTAGTTTCATCCATGAATGACAAGATTTCATTATTTTTTATGGCTGGATAGTATTTGATTGTGTATATATACCACATTTTTAAATTCATTCATCCATATTTGGAATACTTGTATTGATTCCATATCTTGGCTATTATAAATAGTGCTGCAATAAACATGGGAGTGCAGATATGTCTTCGACATACTGATTTCATTCTTTTGGACATCTACCCAGTGGTGTGATTACAGAATCATTTGGTAGTTGTAGTTTTGATTTTATGAGGAGACTGCATACTGTTTTCCATAGTGGCTGTACTAATTTACCTTCCCACCAATAGTGTGTAAGTGTTCCCCATTCTTCACATCCTCATCAGCACTTGTTTTATCTTTTTGGTAACAGCCATGTAACAGGAACGAAGTGGTATTTCATTGCAATTGCAATTTGCATTTCCCTTGTGATTAGCGCTCTTGAGCATTTTTCCTATACCTGTTAATTATTTGCATGTCTTTCTGAGAAATGTCTACTAAGGAGTTTTGCCACTTGTTATTCTAGTTATTACTTTTTCTATTAAGAGTTTAATATACTCTTGATATTACCCCTTGTCAGGTGCATTGTTTGCAAATATTTTCTCCCATTTTTTCAGGTTGCCTTTTCACTCTTTGTTTTCTTTGCTGAGCAAAAGCTTTCTGTTTGATGTAATCCCATGTGTCTATTTTTGCTTTTGCTGTCTGTAAGTCTTATTTAAAAAATTCTTGCCTACCCCACTATTGTCATTTCCCCTATATTTTCTTCTAGTAGTTTTATAGTTTCATGTTTTATATTTAAGCCTTCAATCCATTTTGAGTTAATTGTAGTATACGGTGTGAGGTAGGGGTCTAGTTTTATTCTTCTGCACGTGTATATCCAATTTTCTCAGCACCGTCTATTAAAGAGACTGCCTTTTCCCCAATGTGTGTTATTGGCATCTTTGTTGAAAATCAGCTGTAGGAGCATGAATTTACTTTTGGGTTCTCTATTCTGTCTTACTGTTCTATGTGTATGTTTTTATGTGTATGTTTTTATGTGTTATGTGTATGTGTATGTTTTTATGCCAGTATCATGCTGTTTTGGTTACTGTAGCTTGTAGCATATAGTGTGATTCCTCTAGCTTCATTTTTTGTACAGGATTCCTTTGGTTACTTGGGGTCTTTTCTGGTTCTATATGAATTTTAGGATTTTATTTCTCTGAATTTTGGTAGAATTACATTGAATCTGTAGATTGCCTTGGGTAGTATGGCCTTTTTATCAATATTAATTCCTCTAATCTATGAATATGGGATATCTTTTCATTTACTTGTGTCTTCTTCAATTTCTTTCATTAATGTTTTATAGTTTTCAGTGTGCAAATCTTTTATGCCTTGCTTAAGGTTATTCCTACATATTTAATTTTTTGTAGTTATTATAAATAGAATTATTTTCTTCTGTTACCATATAGAAATGCTACTGATTTTTGTAGCTTGATGTTGTATCCTGAATTTTTACTGAATTTATTAGTTCTACCAGTTTTTTGGTAGAATTTTTAGGGTTTTCTATCTATAAGATCACATCATCTACAAACAGGGACAATTTGACTCCCTCATTTCTAATTAATTTGCCTTTAATATGTTTCTCTTGCCTAATTGCTCTGTCTAGAATTTCCAGTACTGTGTTGAATAGGAATGGTGAAAGTATGCATCCATATCTTGTTTCTGATTTTAGAGAAAAAGCTCTTAGCTTTTTTCTTGTTCAGCATAATGTTATTTGTGAATTTGTCATGTGTGTTTTTTATTGTGTTGAGGTACATACCTTCTATGCTAATTTGTTGAGAGTTTTATTACAAAAGAATGTTAAATTTTGTCAAATGCTTTTTCTGCATTTATTTAAGTGATCATATGGCTTTTGTCTTTTTGTTAATATGATGTATCACATGTATTAATTTGCATATGTTGTACTATCTTCTCATTCCTGGGATGAATCCCATTTGACCATAGTAAATGATGTTTCTAACGTGCTGTTGAATTAGGTTTGTTAGCTTCTTGTTGAGAATTATTGCATCTATATTCATCAATTATATTCTTATTTTTCCCCTCTGTTTACTTGTCAGGTTTTGAAGTTACTGGCCTAGCGAATGCTGGCCTAGCAAAATGAATCTGGAAGTATTTCCTCCTCTTCCATAATTGTTTGAGAACAATTGGTATTAGTTCTTTAAATGTTTGGTAGAATTCAGCAGTGAAGTTATGAGGTCCTTCACTTTTTTTTTCTTTTTTTGATGGAAGATTTGTATTACTGATTAAATTTCTTTACTGCTACTGGTCTGTTCAGATGTTCTCTTTCTTCATAATTTAACCTTGGTTGGTTTGTATGTATCCAAAATTTATCCATTTCTTCAATGTTCTCAAAGTTGTTCATAGTAGTCTCTTATGATCCTCTGTATTATGTCTCCTGTTTCATCTCTGTTTTTATTAGTTTGGATTTGTTTTTCTTTTTTCTTATTTAGTCTAGCTAAAGATTTATTGATTTTGTTTACTACTTCAAAAACCATATCTTCATTTTATTGATTTTTTTAGTCACTATTTTATTTTTTTCTCTGAACTTTGTTCTTTCCTTCCTTTTAGCAATTTTGCATTCAGTTTATTCTTGTTTTTCTAGTTCCTTTAGGTGCATGGTTAGTTTATTATTATTATTATTATTATACTTTAAGCTCTGGGATACATGTGCAGAACGTGCAGGTTTGTTATATAAGTATACACGTGTTATGGTGGTTTGCGGCACCCATCAACCCGTCATCTACATTAGGTATTTCTCCTAATGTTATCCTTCCCCTAGCCCCCCACACCCTGACAGACCCTGGTGTGTGATGTTCCCCTCCCTGTGTTCATAGGTTCTTATTGTTTAACTCCCATTTATGAGTGAAGTCATAGTCTTTGGAAATAATCTTCTGAGATATATGCTAATCATCTAATGGTGATTCTCTTACATGTGACTTGATGGTTTTCTATTGCAGCTTTTAGAATTCTTTGTCTTTGACTTTTGACAGTTTGATTATGATGTGCCTTGGAGAGGATCTACTTGAGTTGAATCTTATTGGGAACTTTTAAGCTTCTTGAATCGGGATGTTCATGTCTCTCCCAAGACTTAGGAATTTTTCAGCTATTATTTTGTTAAATAAGTTTTTTGAGCCTTTCTCCATTTCTAACTCCTGTAACACAAATATTTGTTTGCTTAATGGTATTTCATAAATCCTAGTATCTTCTTTCTTATTCTTCTTTCTTCTTTTTGTTTTTCTCTGGCTGGATTATTTCCAAAGACCCATCTTCAAGTTCAGAAATTCTTTCTTCTGCTTTATCTAGTCTGTTGTTGAAGATCTCAATTATTATTTTTTATTTTATTCATTGAATTCCTCAGCTCTAATATTTGTTTGACTTTTCTTTATGATATCTACCTCTTTGTTAAATTTCTCATTCAGATCATTAATTGTTTTTCTGATTTTATTGTCTTGTTTGTCTGTATTCTCCTGTGCCTCACTCAGTTATCTTAAGATCATTATTTTGAATTACTTTTCAGGAATTTCATAAATATTATTTCCTTTGATGTCTGTCACTGGAGACTTATTGTATTTCTTTGCAAATTTCGTGTTTCCTTGTTTTTTCATGTTTCTTGTGTCCTGACACTGATATATGTGCATCTAGTGGAACAGTCATTTTTTTCTCATTTTATGGAGTAGCTTTTGTAGGAAGAGACTTTTTTTCTTTAGATGGGAATTGGTGTTGATTGGGAATGGTGTATTGGTTGGGTGTTGATTGGGAGTAGGGTGTTGACTGGAAATGGTATGTTGGCTTTTGTTTTGGGTGGACTTAGTAGCATGGTCTCCATGCAGATTGTTCAGTTGTAATCTTTGTCTGCAATGTCTGTGATTGTCTCAGTGGCCTGGGCTGCTGTAGTTTGTAACAGCAGTGGCATGATCCAAAACCTCTTTTAACCAAGAGAATTAAATGTATTTACCGATGAATGTTTTATGTATATTATGTTATCCATTAATCAATGAATATAACAACAGACTTTGATTACGTTTTTCTGTTGTTTTTTTTTTTAAGTATTTCAAACAGGATAGATGTTTTCCTTTGCCTTAAAATATTTCCAAAGAAGAGTTTTGCAAAAAAATGAACCAATTTAATAATAAATAACTCCCATAATCTAAAATTTAATCCTGGATATCTTGATCTTTGTCCTAGAACAATCTTTTAATTCTAGTTTTCGTATTAGTTGAAAGTCTGGTACATATGGTAAGATGAAATTCTTTCATCTTACAGCCTAGTGGCATTAAGATGAGGCCTAACGTTAAGCATATCAGTCACATACCTAACTTGAGAAAAATTCCACTGGAAAGCTTTTTAAACATCAGCAATAACATCTGAAGTAATTACAAAGTTCAAGCACCAACTTAAATGAAAGGCTACCTCCTTTATTCACTAGTTGAATATTATAATGTTAAAAATCATTAAAGTACCTGTAAGGTGAATTAATAATGTAGCATTTTATTACCTATATATTCATTGAAGAATTATATTTTCAGCCCAGAGATTTTTACGGAAAGATCATTTCTAAAAACATTGTATGCAAAATTCTGAAAGCTACTGCTTCAAAAAAATTCGCTACTGAAAGGGCAATGAATTCTGAAGGGCCTATAAGTCTTGTTTGAAGCATATATTCTGCTTCTAAAATTACAGTCATAACAAATTCCTCAGACAATGCCACCTAACGAGCCTTCAAATGGTCACTAAAGTCATATTGTGATTTCATCATCAATCTAGTAGATTAAAAATAGACTATCTCTTATTTTAGAAGACTGAACATGAATAAATGAAATAAGTTGAAATATGACTTATATTGGCAGCAAGGTAAGATTTTCACATGAAACAACTTGATAGGTGTTTAAGGGATATGCAATTTTATAATACCATGACAAAACAAACTTCTTTTATCCTTTTAATATAATAGACTCTAGCCAATGGTGGTGTTGCATTTTGTGCCTTGACTAGTGAGAATAAGACATGTAAAAAGGAAGACAACTGCAGGCAGAAATTAAACTATAAAACAGGGAAGAAGAAGAGTGAGAGGTATTGCTTTAAAGCTATGCTTGTTGTTGGAACTGTGCTATGTAAATATATACCTGTCACCTTTACTGTGTCTTGCATTCCTATCTTAACCAGAAGCTGGGAAAACACCCTTTTATTTACGGCTTGCTGACTGGTGCCACCTTGCTTTTGGTTCTTGACTGGTGTTGAAATTATAATTCAGAAGCTATACTTTTATATTATAAATAATATTTGTCATTTTCTGATTGTGAAAGTAGCATATGCTGAAAATTCAATAAATTAAAAATGGACAATGGCAAAAGAAAATTAAATGCCACCACTAACCCACCACCAAGGGTTTCATCTTGTTGTAATTCATCTACATATAAATTTACATGAAATAGTACTTTTAAGAATGTGTTGTTTTGAGTTTACTAAAAATATGTTGTCTCTTTAGAACAGTGACGGAGGCAGTGAAGGAACTTCAGTATAGGAGATGGCATCTCATTTCTTCACTGTTCTCACAAAGGTGACCAGCTGTGTGACAAATCCTTGGAATCTGGAGCTAACCCCTGAGGGGTGAGTTTTGTTTTTATATCGGGAAGGTTTGTGCATTTGTTAAAATGCTTTTAATTATAAGTAATAATACTTGATTAACTGAAATGTAGACAAAGGCAGCTTACTTTTCTTCACATAAAGAGAAGGCCAGCTATTCACCAGCTATTCATCTTCAGTTGGATGGCTCAGGTTTCTGACTTCTCTTTCAGTCTTCTCCTGATGGTCTTAAAATGCCAGTTTCTGCAAACATCATAAACTTTGATAATCATATCTAAAGGCTGAAAATCATTGGGATGTACAGGAAGGGATGTTTCTGGGATGGGATGGCAAGTTCCTCACCCTGTGGGTCTCTTTTTATTAGAAAATAATATTTTTCTTTTTATTATTTTTGTTTAATTTCAATAGGTTTTTGGGAAACAGGTCGTGTTTGGTTACGTGCATAAGTTCTTTAGTGGTGATTTCTGAGATTTTGGTGGACCCATCAGCTGAGCAGTGTACACTATACCCAAAGTGTAGTCTTTTATCCCTCATCCCGCTTTCACCCTTTCACCTTAGTCCCCAAAGTCCATTGTATCATTCTTGTCTTTGCATCCTCGTATCTTAGTTCCCACTTATGAGTGAGAACATACAATGTTTGGTTTTCCATTCCTGAATTACTTCACATAGAGTAATGGTCTCCACTTCCAGACTGCTGTGAATGCCATTATTTAATTCCTTTTTATGGCTGAGTAGTATTCCATGATATATATTTACCACAATTTCTTTATCCACTTGTTGACTGATTGATGGGCATTTGTGCTGGTTCGATATCTTGGGACTTGTGAATTGTGTTGTTATAAACTTGCATGTGCAAGTATCTTTTTCATAGAATGACTTCTTTTCCTCTGGGTAGATACCAAGTGGTGGGATTGCTGGATCAGGTAGGTCTACTTTTGGTTCTTTAAGGAATCTTCACACTGTTTTCCATAGAGGTTGTACTACTTTACATTCCTACTAGCAGTATAGAAGTTTTCTCTGTTCACCACATCCACTCCAACATCTATTATTTTTTGATTTTTTGATTATGGCCATTCTTGCAGGAGTAAGGTGGATCATGTGGTTTTGATTAGCATTTCCCTGATTACTAGTGACATTGAGCATTTTTTAGGAAATAATATTTTTCTTGGAAGATGCTCAAATGATACCCGCTTAAATTGATCAAAATGGGATCACATGCCTGATCCTAAACCAATAACCGGTTAGGTAAAAAAGAATTACCATAATTGGCTTATCTTACTTTTCTTTCATGCTTTGAGGGTATGAGAGGAGCACACATCCCACCCCGCAATTGGATTTCATTAAACTAAAGAAAAAAGAGCAAAAGTGAGCCTTATAGAAAACTGATAGTACCTACCACATCTTACCATTTCAGCTTAGCAATTGGGCATCACAATCATGTCAGGATTTCTGTCCCTATCATGTTACCTAATCATAAAGCTCATATTTCAGTTTCCTGGTTGATTTTTCTTGACAAATTAGAAAGATCTTCTGGAACTTATATAAAACAATTATCTGTTTCTTATAAAACAATTATCTGTTTCTTTATGGCTTTACATTTTATAACTGTCCTACTTATTACTTAAAAAAAAATAAGAATGAATGATTGAAAGACTGAAAGGAACCTCTTATTTCAGAAAAGATTTAAGGTATTTAAAAAAATCTATGTGCATTTGTATTAAGTCAGTCATTCTTGCATTGGTATAAAGAAATGCCTGAGACTGTATAATTCATCAAGAAAAGAGGTTTAATTGGCCACGATTCTGCAGCCTTTACCAGGAGCATGGCGTTGGCATATGCTCAGCTTCCAGGGAGGCCTCAGATGGCTTACAATCATCGTGGAAGGCAAAGGGGGAGCAGGCACATCATATGACAAAAGCAAGAGCAGGTGAGAGACACAGCCAGGAAGGAGGGGAGGAGATGCCACTCACTTTTAAATGACCAAATCTTGTGAGAACTCAGAGTGAGAGCTCACTTATCACCAAGGAGATGACCCAAGCTATTCAAGAGGGATTTGCCCCCGTGATCCAGATACCTCCCGTGAGGCCCCCACTTTTAACACTGGGGATTACATGAGATTTGGATGGAGACAGATATCCAAATGATATCAATATTTTATACAATAAAGTTAAAAATTAAAATGACACGCAAAGAAATGTAATAGTTTAAAAGTAAAATACTACTAGATGCAAAAATAATGTCAGAACACAAAATGTGTGTTATAGACTCCTATATTATTTGCTTGGAATGTGCCATAAATTTTGCTCTAAATTTATTAGAAATGGATGCCTAGAGGGTTGTCCTATTAGTTACAAGATATACAGTACACATGTTTAAATAATTAATAGTTTGATACTGAGATTGGTATGTTATCTCCCATGGGTTCTTACCGAGCCCACACTGTAGACAATGAACTTCATTCTTGAAAACCTGTGTAGAATGATCCTTACTATAAGTCCCTTTCTTAAGACATCTCCTAAAACGGGGGTTACCAAATCCTCCAAATAGGAACCCTTTTGAAAGAGAAACAGTGACACTAACACAACCATAAATTGGGACTGCTGTCAGCACATTGTGACCTACAGCTGCCCTTCTAGGACCAGTGATGACATCACTTTAAAAAAAATTTCCAGTCAGTTTTTCTCTCTTACACCCCATAGTAGCTATTTCAGTCCTTTCGTATGCTCTTTTAACTCCCAGGTCTTCATCCACCTTGTCATTTTTGGCAAATAGCCTCATCTCTAACTTCAAGTGTGAAACTAAATTTACTTCGCTGAAGCTCCTTTCGCCTGCTTCCCCATCCTCTGAGGTGTCCTATTTAAGTTTCCTTGTATCCCTGTCTCCCATTACATGTGAATGAGCCTTCAACTACTGCCATCTTGTTAAAGAAACTTGGCTGTGAAGGGAAGAACAGAGTTTTCTCTGTTTGTCATCTTCATTTCTTCACTTCCATTTCTCCACTCTGTCTACTTTCTTGTGGCTTTTGCCTCCAACCTTGCACAGAAAAGACAGGCAGAACCCACCTATCTCTGCTCAGGGGCCACTTTTCAGCCCTTGATACTCATGGCCCCTCTCTGTCTTGTTGCATTCTTGGCCACATGCTCCTTAAAATCCATCCTTTCTCTTCTTTTGCGATACCACACCCTCTGCCTTCCCTCTCTCATCTCTGATGTTTTCTTTCGATTTTCTCCCTTGGATTCTCTTCTGCCCCTCACTTACTTATGTGTGGTGTTCAGCACACATAAGGGATAGTACAGCTGTGGTTAAAGCTCAGCCTCTGAGTCTAGATCACATGAGTTTGATCGCTGACCATGCCACTTACTATATCTGCACCTTGGACAGACTACTTCACTTATTTGGCCCTCAGTTTCTTCAATTATATATTTAAAAAGGTAATAAAGATGTATTTATCTCATATGCTTGTTATGAAGGTTAAGCAAATTAATATACAGAAAGCATACAGAGCTCTACATGGCCATTAACCTAAGAACAAAACAAACAAAACTCAGGTTTCCCCACTTAATTATGTTTCCTTCATTGCTAGTCTTTCTGGGTGAACTAATTTACTCTAATGGTTTTTTCTATCAACCACGCACTGATGCACCAGGCCACCTCTCTCCAGCTGCATCCCTCTCCTGAACAATAGATTCAAGCTGATTAATGGACATCTTCATTCACTTCAGATTCAGTCATCCAAAGTGAACTCATCACCTTCCTCACCAGAGCCCATACTCTTCTATTTTCTTTCTTGCCAAAAGGTGTCCAAATGTACAAACTGGGATCCTGGGAGTGAGTTTTCGTTCTCCCCTCTCCCAATATCCAGTTAGTCATGAAGTCCTATCAGTTACTGACATAGTATCTCTAGTACCTCTTGCCTTCCCTTCATTCCCTGGACCTCTCTTAAATTGGGACACTTATCATGCCACTCCTGGAGTACCGAATCAGATTCTCATTAATCTGGCCTCTGATCTCATTCCTTCACAGAGCTAGGAAGGGATTTGACTTGATTGGGTTCCTCCCATTCTTAAAGTGATTCATAGATTCCCAATACTCCTCAGGATAAAGTCCAAAGCCTTTAGCATAGCATGCTTCATCCTTCATAATCTATACCCTCCTAGGCCTTCATTTTTCGAAACTTCTTCCCTTGAAATATGCACTTCAACCAAATTGATGTACATGTGGAATCAATATATTCTAATCCTACTGAGTTAACCTCAAGATGATTTTTATTGAATGTTTTCTCTATCCAACATGGTAAACCAAATTATTGCTTGTCTAAATGTTTATGTAGCACAATTGCATTAGATACAATTTAGCATTTTGAAATTTTATTGAAATAATATCATTAGAAAAATGTTTGTGTTAATTTTATACTTTAATTTTATTAAGCATCTTTCTATCATAATACTTTTATTAGTCCATGTTCACACTGCTGATAAAGACACACCCCAGACTGGGTAATTTATAAAGAAAACGAGGTTTAATGAACTCATAGTTCCACGTGGCTGCAGAGGCCTCACAATCATGGTGGAAGGCAAAAGGCATGTCTTTCATGGGGGCAGACAAGAGAAAATGGGAACCAAGTGAAAGGGCTTTCCCCTTATCAAACCAAATGAATAAGTAATGAACCACTTATTCATTATCAAGAGAAGAGGATAGGGGGAACCGCCGCCATGATTCAATTATCTCCCGCTGGGTCCCTCCCAGAGCACATGGGAATTATGTGCTCATGGGAACAATTCAAGATGAGATTTAGGTGGGGACACAGTCAAACCATATCAATACTGAATGCACTATTTCACAGTATTAACATTCTTAATTCATTTTTATTCCATTTTAAGATTTATATTGTACCTGTCACTTCTATCAAGCCTATTTCATTGTGGGTGAAATTTTGGAGATTAAAATTTTACCATGTCTAGTTTTAGCCCTTATTAAGGTTTTTATTTTGTTCACTATATTTTTTAATACAGTATTACTTCTTATGAATTGGAAGAAAAACTGATCACAGGCATCTTTATTTATTTCAGAAGATGATAAAAAGCAATTCTGTCTGGTATTCCAGGATTGTCCAGAATGGTTAGAATAATCTATTGCATTGACAACTTAGTTATTTTGTATATGTCTTACCATTTTGGCTACCACATACTCGCAGTCTGCGCTCTGGCAGAGTACAGAGCAAGTGACAGGGTTAAAACGGCAGCCTGGGGCGGCAAGGTGGTGGGACCCTGACGGCTCTTGCTCATAACTGCTGTGTCCTCACTGTGTTACATTCTTGCCATCAGTGTTGCTCCCTTTTTAGAATGCCTTCTCTGCTAGTCAAGAGTCATTCAGTTGTGAGTGAGCAAAATCTGGTTCAAATAAACTTAAGCAAGGTCTACATTTATTTGTCAACACAGGCCCTTTTCTCTCTCAGCATCTGTGGAAAAAACTTTGAAGGAATATTTATTGACCAGCTTGGATCATGTGCTTATTCTGGACCAATCATAGTGGCCAGGACAGTGAGGCCTTGTGATTGGCCCACCTCAGGTCATGTGCTCATTCTGGACCAATAACAGTGGCCAGGAAGATGGGGCCTTGTAATTGACCCACCTTAGGTCATGTGCTTATGCTGGACCAATCACTGCAGCCAGGAGGATAGGGCCTTGTGATTGACCTTTCTTGGGTCACATGCTCACCTCTTTAGGCAGGAAAACAAGAGGTGGAAATGAATCTACCAGGGATGAGTAACTCTGCAAGCAGAGGGGGATGCACTCTCCAGGAAGAGAGAAGGGAGACTGGAGGCACAGTAACATTTTGCTGCACATTCTGCTGTCTCGCCCATTTGCTCTCAAAACACTGTACGCATTTTTCTCATTGCTATTATAGAAACATACTGTAATTCTTTTAAAACTTGGTTCTCTCTTCCATGAGATTGGGCCATCTTTAATGATGGAGAAAGTGCTTTGCTCACTTTTATGCACCACTGTTTACCTGATGCTCAACAAAGAGTAAGCATAAATAAGGCATGTGGAGAACAGGAATGAAGTTGGGATAGGTCTAGAACTCATTATTTAATATTAATTTGTATCTGACTGCAAAACTTATACAAACTAATGAGCTGTACTTTGGAAATCTTTTTCTTCACCTCAAACTCATGTGGTGCACTTGCATTTAATTTAAAGGTGGGGAGTAAAGATGATGATAAAATGACTTAAGATAATAGGAAGAAAAATTAATAAGTAAAGAAAAGCCCTAACTTTGGTAATGTTTGAGCATCAGCGGGAAAGTAACAAAAAAAGATGCTGCAATGAAGAGAACAGAAGTTATTTTTCTTTTCAGTTGGTTGAAATATTATGTACCATGATGATACAATCTTTTTGAAAGATAGTCTAGTAAAATATTAAATTTGTGAAATAAATAGGGATAAATTATCACCAGGGTTGATAGAATGCAATGATTATCAGCCATTTTAGACAGAGATAGCATTTTTGCAACAATTTTAAGTCTGTGCCACACATAAGGCGAAGCCTCCTATGGAAATCACACAGAAAGGAATAAACCTGCCACACTGCAAGATTTACAACACTGCCAAGCAAGGAACTCAAAGGTCACTCCTGAATTAAGTTACCTTTGTATGACTTTCTGTTCTGAGTGTGAAAATACACAGAATGGTGAAATCCATTAAACTACAGTTGACAGCAAGAGGGGTTCATTAATTCTGGAGTGGGAGTAAGTTTGCCTTTCTACAAAAACGTTGTGGGATTTCTATGGGCATGGTTTGGTTCTTAGAGCCAAATGGAGCATTAAAATAGAAGACGGCTCTGGGAATAAAACTAGAGACCTCTGCCTAAAACCTCTGCCTAAAAATAGTCATTGCCTGAACAGGCCATGTGGTAGCCAGGGAGAAATCCCATTTGTCACAATGCATGAGAGCTTCGTGGTAATTACATGATGAGAGGAACTGGCAAGCCACTCCCAGAAGACACTGGAGACAGACGCAGGCTAAATACAACGTAATGGGAGTTGGTGCCATCGCCCCAGGTAGTAAACCAGCAACCAGTTGAAGCTGGTGTGGCTTTGTTGTGAGGCTGCAGGCTGCACAGGGCAGAGGACAGAGTTGCCCACACCGAGAAGCAGTTCGTTACTCCTTGAGGCCAGAGATTTGATAATAGCATAAATACGTCACTTTCTCCCCAAAGTGGGATTAGATTGTGCCGCCTCCATGGTTTTAATGTTTTAAGAAATAGGTTACCAATATCAAGAAATCAAGAGGCTTCCAGCTGTCACTGCTGACAAAACTGATCCAGGAGAGGACGCAGCCTGCCTTTGCTCACAAACCAGATCCCGTTTCCCATGGGATGCTCTGGGCGAAGGCGGATAGCGGTGTTCCAACCTGAAAGTGGGAGAACTGGAGTGGGAGTGAGGGCTCACCTTCTGGGGACACCTTCTTGTGAAGATATAACTTTCTTTTTTTTTTTTTTTTGTTTTTGAGACGGAGTCTCTCTGTGTTACCCAGGCTGGAGTGCGGGGGCGCCATCTCCGCGCACTGCAAGCTCCGCCTCCCGGGTTCACGCCATTCTCCTGCCTCAGCCTCCCGAGTAGCTGGGACTACAGGCGCCGCCGCCACGCCGGCTAATTTTTTGTATTTTTTAGTAGAGACGGGGTTTCACTGTGTTAGCCAGGATGGTCTCGATCTCCTGATCTCGTGATCCGCCCGCCTCGGCCTCCCAGAGTGCTGGGATTACAGGCGTGAGCCACTGTGCCCTGCCGAAGATATAACTTTCGATGTGCAGTTCCTTTGTGGAGTATTACAGTGGTCCTGACCTGCAAGAACTACTTCTTGAATGTGCATCATGGCTTAGCACATGGGCCTGTTGGAGGCAAGGAGTCTGGGGAAAGGGAAATCTCAGAGATCTACAATCTGGAGTATGACAAAGAGGACCTAGGGGAGGAAGTTATTAGGTATTTTGTAATTAGTTACGGCTATACCTGGGGTAAACTTTATCTGTAAATACAAGCTAGTATACTTGTTTTAGCCTGTTGTGCTTGGTTTTGTCCTGGAGAAGGTGGACAAGATGAACAGAATAAAGCAGAGCCTCTGATTTCTGGACCTGCCGGGCCTCTGTTGGCTAGGCCACTCCATTGGAAAGATTTTTCCCACCTCCTTCTGAGGCCAGTCCCACAGTTACACTATGGCTAGCATCTCTCCGAGGGCTCCAGATCTTGTTCCCTCCCAGTTTGAATCATCTCCAGCAACTTCACCACTTCCTGCCTCCTCCGAGTCCTGCTGCTCAACACTCAGACAAGTTTCTTTGTCTCTCACTTGCAAAATCCTCTCCTTGATTCTGTTGTCGTTTTCAACTACTGCCGGTCTGCTCAATACCATGAGGTTCGAATGCTGCTGACACTTGCCGCCCTGACAGTTATTGTGTGTGTGTGAGAGAGAGAGAAAGTGGGCACATTTTGAAGTCTCAGATATAATCCATAACTATCTGCCATTGTAAAAGATGCTAAACATATGGAAATGCATGTATCCTTCATCTTTGAACATTACTCTGTACCCATTCCTGGCAATATTTCATGCAAATCACTCTGGACTTTTTCTTTCATAAAACATGCAAATGTACATAGATGTATATCAATGCAAGCACACTTTAAAGACTCCATGGGCTTACTTTATACATAGTGTTCCACAACTGTCTTTTTTACTTAAAAATGTATCATGGATATCTCTTAATGTCAATAATGTATATCCAGTTCATTCTCTAAATCTTTATATACTATGGATATTTCATTATTACTTACTAAATTGGGGTTGTTTTCAATTTTAAGTATTACAAACAATGCTAGAAAGAACATCTTGGTTCCTCTGTGTGTATACATATATATGTGTATGTGCATATATGTGTACACAAACATTTCTTTTGGCTAAAGTATTAGAAGCATATTTGCTAGATGGAAGGATATAGGAATTAAAATTAAAAAATCACACAAATTGCTCTCTATGAAAGTAAATACAAATTATACTGCCACTATTAGTTGATAATGGAATTGATTTTTTTTTCAGGCATCCTCTGAAACTAGATTTATCAGTCATCTTAATTTGTGCCAATTAGATGGAAGAAAACAGTTTTCCTGTTTTAATTTGCACTTCTCTGTAGTGTGAGAGCTTCTTTTTATAGGTTTTTTTATTTTCATTTTTCCCTTGAATTGCCTCTTCATATTATTCCTTGTTCACTTTTTTTTGTATTGAGTTCTTTTTCCTTTTTTATTTTTTCTCTGTATGTATGTATGTATGTATGTATTTATTTTTTGAGACAGAGTCTTGCTCTTTCACCCAGGCTGGAGTGCAGTGGCACAATCTTGGCTCACTGCAGCTTCTTTCTCCGGGGTTCAAGCGATTCTCCTGCCTCAGTTCCAGAGTAGCTGGGATTACAGGCATGAGCCACTCTACGTATTTTTGTATTTTTAGTAGAGATGGGGTTTCACCATGTTGGCCAGGCTAATCTCGAACTCCTGACCTCAGGTGAGCTACCTAACTCAGCCTCCCAAAGTGCTGGGATTAGAGGCACGAGCCACCGCACCAGCCTGAGTTCTTTTGTTTTTTTTTAATTGACTTGTAGCCATCATCTATGTAATATGAATATTAATTCTTTCTGTTTCATATTCAGATGTATACACACATACATATGTGAAAATAAACATATTTGGAAATGTGTGTGTGTGTGTGTGTGTGTGTGTATTTATGAATAATCTATTGTAGGATAACAAACTACCCCCAAACTTAGGGGCTTAAGTCAATAAGGAATTGTCTTATACAGCCCTGAGGGTTGCTGGGCACAGGTGTAAGGTTCCAGCTCAGTGTCTTTCATGTGGCTACAGTCCATTGGTCACTGGTGTAGTCTTCTGAAGCCTTCACTGGGTTGAAAATCCAAGAGGGCTCCTGCGTGTGGTGGCTGTGGATGTTCTCTTTGCATGAGAGCTCAGCTGGGGCTCTGCTGGGGCTGTCAGCTCGAGTGTCTACATGTGGCCCCTCTATGTGGTTTGGGTCTTACAGAATGGTGGTGGCAGGCTTTTTAGAGCAAGTTTTCCAAGGAACAGGTTGTAGAAGCTAGCAGGCTCCTAAATTCTGGGCATGGAAAATGGCACAGCATCTTCTGTTATAACGTGTCGTTCAAAGCAGTCAGAGAGTCCATCCAAAGTTAATGGAGGAAACAGGAAGAATGTTAAAAAAAAATTGAACCTCTTTAATTCACCACAATTCATTGTCTTACCACAAATTATTTATAATTTGCCCCATGCAAAATTTACCTTGCATATCCACCTCTCCTTACTTCCTAACACACCCTCCATCTGAAGTTCCATACCCTTATGGCTTTAAGATCAAGTTCTATAGTTCAGAGTTTTATTGTCTAAATCAGGTCCAGATGTAGATGAGCCTTCTCTGGGGTGGGTCTTCTCTGTTTGATGACCTGTGAACCAAAGAGACAAGTTATCTATATGCAGGCACTTGACATAGAGTGTTGGACAGCCATAGAAAAACCACAGATGACATTATCACTTGAAAACAAGGGAAATGGAAGACACAGGGCAGTCGTTGGTCCATAGCAATTATGAAATCCAGCTGGGCACACATTGCCAACTCTTTGAGTTTCTCTGTTTCTGAGGAAGGGTTTTTCATGGTTCTTGGCTTGTGTCTTGGTTTCTCATTTCTTCCATCAAGTCATCTTTCTTTTTGTATAAGATATAAGCTGTTAGCATCTGAATGTTTCCTCTGCTTTCTTACTGCTCATTGTAGTTTAGGAGGGTGGGTGGGGATCCAAAACACTTTTTCTTTTGTACTATGACCTCTTCAGTCCAAGCTGATATAATCCTTTTAAAAACTTTATAGATTCCTTGTCTATCAGATTATAATATACTTCTTTACACAAAAGACATATTCACAGTTTACCTATGGAGGATCTTTGTTTAAGCCAAGAGTCAGGGCAGTGTGGGACCACACCCTTAAGATCCTCAGAAGTTTTTTTTTAGCTGGAAGAGTCTTGAGGCATGCACTTAAGATTCTTATAGTACCTGTTAGCTAAGAGAGAAGATCTAAAGGTGATGACCTTGAGATTCTTTGAAGCCCTACTAGGCACACACTTAAAACATTCTTAACATCATGTCCTCCAGTTAAAGTTCATATAGCCACACTCTTAAAATCATCACCCTGAAGCCATGCTCTACTGAGCATGCTCGGGGTTTGACATTTGCCCTGACATCATTTCTTACTTTGTGGGTCCTTTGCCCTCTGGGGCAATGGAAATGAGAAATAGTTTAATTTTTGATCCCAGTAAACATTGCCTTCAATTTACTTTCTTGAAAATTGTCTTGAAAACTGAACAGTAAAATAGCTCAGCTATCTAACCTTTTCATACATGACAGTTTTTAAAAAAAGCAGTTGGTACATTCCATGTTCTTACTAGAAATGCCCTTAGCCAAAACCATCAGTGTGTTAGATATATTTTCTATTTTTCACCTTACCACTGGTGACAGTGTTATCAAACGTTCTGCTTCTTTGTAATAGGGGCTGCCCTTTCTCCAGCCTCCAATAAAATGTTTTCACTCTTATTGAAGCCCTTATGAACAGTCTTCTCAGGATCTTCCATCTTCTGTTCATTGGGCCCCAGAGCCAGTGCCACATGACGTAGAATTTGTTACCACAGGATCTTATACTTGGTACCATATTGTGTTCCATTTATCTTTTCTTTTCTTTTTTTTTTTTTAAAAAAAAAAAACTCTAACACTTAGTTGTTTCAAACCGCAAGTTATTATCTTTCACAATTCTCTGGATTGCCTGGATTCCCATGGGTAGTTCTCATTGGTGGTGTTGTAGTCAGCAGCTGGGATTGGAATTGTCTGAAGGCTTGATGGGCTGGACGTTGGGATGGCATAATCCCATGGCTGGCATTGACGTTGTCTGTTGGTTGTGCGTTCTTTTATGGCTATTGGCCAAGACATCTGCAAATGACTTTTTAATGTGGTTTAGGTTTCTCACACAATGTTAACTTATTTCCAATAGCAGTTATTCTAAGCTTAAGGAAGTGGAAGCTACCATTCTCTTAGGGCCTAGACACACAAACTGGTATAACATATTCTAAAGTGTCCTAGTTTTCAAAGTAATAACAGAGCCCTCCAGGATTCGGGGGATGAGAAAAACGGTCATAGAATTTACCTTTCAATAGAAGAAGTGCTAATAATTTTGGTCATCTTTAATCTGCCACCAACATTAATAATACTTAATCTAAAACTGTGCATTCCATCTTTTTAAAGAGTGGCTTCAGGATTTTGTGTTTGCTCAGGAACTCATCCATACATTGAGATTCTAAAGAAAAATACTCCTGCAGCTTTCACTAATACATGGATTCTATTTTTCACTCTGTACCTCATTAATCCATTTGAAATTTGTTTTTGTGTATGGTTTGAAGTAGAAATCCAATTAATTTTTCCAAAGAAGTAACAAATTATCCAACATCACTTACAGGCAATCTGTTTTAAAATATTTTGATTTTCATGTGATACAATCCTTTGCATGTAGATCAGTTTCTCACCTATTCTGCTCCATTGATTTCTTCTTCCTGTGCCTATAGTACATTATTTAAATTTATATTGGTTTATATTTCATTTGATTTCAAATAAATCACTCCTTCCAGTGGCCTTTATTAAAAGTTATTCTTCCAGATAAATTTTAGAATTAGTTGCCAAAATTTGTAAAAAAAAAAAAAAGAAATAGACGAAAAGTTTTGAAAATAGTGATTATTATTAGATTTACATTGGATTTTATAGATTATGGAGAAAAACTGCCTTTAATTTTCTTGTCTGCTTGCTCTTATGATATTTTGTGTAGGAATTCCTTCTTCTCTGATCTTAAGTTCAGATAATTTTTTTCTATTTATAATATATTTTTTTTCCATGTTTCTGCCCATTCTCTCCTTTTAGAACACTGCTTGGATGTATGGTTAAACTCCTGGGTGTAATATTTTTGTTCTTAAACATTTCTCTCAAAAAATAATTTTATATTTTCAATGTGTTTTGGAAGAATCACCGTTTCATGTGCTTCTGCTTACTTACATTACAATTGTATGTGCTATAGCTTTCCAAGCCTGAGAAGAATAATTGTACTTATTTTGAAGATTTCTTCTGTTTCTTTCTTTAACACTCCTTCCAGGAATT
This sequence comes from Theropithecus gelada, assembly GCF_003255815.1. Lineage (NCBI taxonomy): Eukaryota > Metazoa > Chordata > Mammalia > Primates > Cercopithecidae > Theropithecus > Theropithecus gelada. The sequence continues at coordinate 45,097,650 of NC_037685.1, read as the reverse complement.
ATTTGCAAGGTATGTGATTAGCAAATATTTCCTATTCTTAATATATAAAAATCTAGTGGAAATCAATACTAAGAAGAATTTTCAGAACCAAAGTGGGTAAAATGAATGAATAGGCAAATATATCCAGAAGAAACACAAAAAACCAATAAGTAAGCCTATGAAAGGATGCTCAGATCAAATGATGCAAGTGTATATACATTCTAACAATGACTGTTTTTTCATACAGCTGAGCATAAATGAAAAACATGATAATCCTGGACACAGAAAGGGTGTGGTAGTCAGGTACATTTGTGTACAGTAGGCAGCAGTGTGTATTCTGTACAGCTTTTCAGAGGACTGTTTGACAATGCATATCAGTAAAGTTTAAATGCTCTTTGACTCATTAATCCCACTTATAGGATTTTTATCTTACAGAATTAATCTGAGGAGTTCCAAAAGAATGTATGCACCCGGGTAGACAATGCCAGCCTGCTAGTTAAGTTTAGAAATGAAAATAAGAGAGAAACAACATAAAATCCAATAGTAAGAATTTGGTTAAATATATTTTGGTCTATTCCTTAACAACATTAAAAAGATGAAAGAAAGCCTCACGTACTGACCTGGAAAGATATGTATAGTATTTTGTGACATAATCCCATTTAAAAAATATACCCCTATATGAATATGAATAAAAACTTGTGGGTTTATATAAATCACATCAATTATACTGGTTATTTCTGAGAGTTAGAGTAAGAGAAAACTTTTAATTTTAGTAACTTGTTTTATCCCATTTGATATATTTGTCAATAAACTTACATTATTTTATAATCAGCAAAGTAATCTATTTCCATTAAAATCTCAATACATGCTTATTGAAAACGTGTTCAGAAAGCATATATGAGTATAAAAAAGAAAGTGAAAATGATCGTAATTCTATATACAGACATATCTTTTTAATGGCTTAACACCAGCTTGATTTATTTTCTGATGCATGCACACATAAATATATATTTACCAGAAGGGCACACAACCAGAAGATCCTTCTCCCCTTTTTTTAAATCTGTGTGTTACTTAGTGGTGTGTGGTATAGGCTGTACATGGTTTCATGTCAATAGAGGCATATTGGTGTCTCCATAAGGTTAAACACATCATTGTCATCATTTTCGAGGACTGCGTGATATTTTTGTTGTCTGTCACAGCCATGTGCTTCCCTTTATTTGAGCACTTTCGTCTTCTCCCCTACAGTATTGGCCTCTGCTGGCCTCTTGGCCTCAACGCCATGTTTCATTCATCCCTGTCTCCTCCCTAAGTCCTGAGGGCAGTGCCTGATACATAATGGATTCTCAGCATTTCCCGTGGAATGAATGAGCGAGCAAATGAATGAGTGAATCAATCAAAGCCCATTTTACTGAGCTCACAGACACTCATGTGCCTTTGGAAAGATCATACATTTCTCTGTGGTTAGTTGTCCATCTGGAAGCTGAGAGTAATAAATGCCACATCACAGGAAGTTTAAAGGGATGAAAGAGATAATATTTATAAAATACTTAACTTCTTTAGAAGGAAAATCCCTGCCAAGTCCAATGTGTATACTATTATCATTGATTCTCCCCAGCCCCATCCATCACACAGAAGATTCTCTGGCTGCATTTTCTCTTGGCAGCTTCGTTTCTAATTTCTTTTCATCACAGTATTCTGGAAAGTTAAGATGAATACAATTCAGTGTGAACGTCACACCTTCCTTAACATTGCAGAGTGTTCTAAACTAATTAAAAAGGTGATCGTTTTTAATCCTTTCACATCTCTTTGTGATAGAGGAGGGAAGTTGTTATAACCCTAATTTTGCAGCTAGGGAAACTGACACAGAGAGACACTTCCTCAGCATTAGATCACAGATGATAATCCAGGCAGAACTTGAATTTGAATCTTTTGGTTTGCATCCTTCAGGTGATGTCCAGCACACAGTAAAATCACCTTAGAATGCAGTAAGCTTTTTGAGACTGTGGGAAGAGAAGTCTTTTATTTCCCTAAAATGATACGAAGTTTTAAAAATAAAATATTGACAATAAAGCGGTACAGACAGTGGTTTTCATCAGCAAAAGTGCCTGGTGATACTGCCTTTACAGGAAGTAGGTGGAAGAATGCGAAGGGGCTGGTGGTCTCCTGACCTTTGGAGTTTTCAGTCTGGAGTTAACTCTCAGAACATGTGTGGTACTTGTGATAACTATATAAGACAGAGATCATACTTGCTCAAAATGCTAGCATTGAAGCACTATTACTGGCAAGTAATATTGTTCTATTTTTCTGTGATTGAAGCAAACGGCCTGCTAAAACAAGACCAATAGAATATGGCTGATTTTTTAAATTAATTATTCCAACATTTATTGGATGTTGGAGATACTGAGGTAGGAAAAGCCAAGTGCCTTTCCTCATGGAATCTACATCAGTAGGAACAACAATGAATAAGTAACAAAAATAATTAGTTTATTAAAAATCTAAAATACCCAGAGTGATAAACGCCATGAAGAAAATGAAGCAGGCTGAAGTTCAGAGAGGGTTGCAAGTGGGCAAGTATTTAAACAGGGTGGCCAGGGAATGGCTCCCTGAGCAGGGCCTTCTCAGCAGAGACCTGAGTCTTTGAGACGAGAAGCCACTGTCCAAGATCTGGGAGGAATATTCCAAGCAGGGGGACGGCAAGTGTGATCCGGGCCATTCCCCTGCCTGAGGGGTTTTTCTTTTTCTCATGCGTCTTTCCATTTCTGGGCAATGGTATTGTGAACCTTTCCCCTCTTGGTGTTTTTTGTTTTGTTTTGTTTTGTTTTTAAACACAACTGCTACTTGTTCCCCTTTTCAGCTTCGTTTCAATTATTGAACATAGTAGCAGGCTAAGGACTGCTCTGCTGAGGGCTGTTCTGCAGCGCGAGCCCCTCATGGGCAGGGGTTCAGAGCATATTCCTTGTGTCGCTGGTACCTGTTAGAGAGCCTGACACATAGAAGCTGCTCAGTGAAGTTTCCCCAAGAACATCCTTCCTTTTGGGCCCATGCCTTTTGCATCCTTGCTGATACTGTTACGTGCCATATAAAAGGCTTGATAAGAGATGAGCTGTCTAGCTGTTGGGATCAAGCATTCCGACAGCTTCAGTAGTTTTTATCTTGTTTTATTTGCCTCATTTCTGTTTGGCACTAAGTTGAGGATGGGACACAGGCAACACCTTACCAAAACAATGATTTCTTCCTGAAACGTCACTGATTTCTGGAATCTGCTCTTGGCACCATCTGGGGACCTTTCAACTGTGGGAGGCAGATAAATTCTGTTTTATGCTCTCAGGACACAGCCCCCCCTTTCTGGGTCTCAGACACCTAAAAGAATATGGGAATTAAATTGCAGTTGTCTCTTTGTGTGCCAAACACCAGTTGCTGAACCACAAAGTCAGCCAATTCTCTTGTACGGCTGTTTTTAATTTCTGCACCTCCCTTTACCATTCTGGTTTTGTTTGGAGAGTAAAGAAAGTTTCTAAATATTTTGAACCCCGGGGTCTTTTGTGGCATTCTTGTGTCTTCTCTCCTTTCTCTGAAACATAAAACAACCCACAATTGTTTGCTTGTCTAACCCTTTCTCTTTTATATACATGCCGTAGGATGAAGCATAATTTAACAAATCGGTTCTCTCCCAGCTTCTGTCACATTCTTTCTGATGTGAAAGGGTTAGAATCACCACAAGAAAGTTCATTTAAACGGAGTCAACCCAGATGAGTCATCTCACAGGGTTAGCCTGTGAGAAAGGGTGCTGGCTTAATATTCAAGTCAGACAGGGTACAATTAGGAGCTCCCTCATTTGCCTCCCACGTCCCTAATAAATATTCCTGGTAAATGATCATTAAGTTGTGGCTTTGAGGCACTGTGGTGTGACTCTCACAAATGGGCCAACTCGTTTTTTCAAAATCCTATCCAAATGACTCTTTGATCCCACCTGGAAGCCACACCTGTAGCTCTCTGGCTCAGCAGCCTGCTGGGGTGGGGCAGAGCTGCTTCTCGCTCCTTGTGCCCAGACACACATCCACCTGCTGCCCTGGCCCATGTCCCCTGGCTTTGATCTCTAGGCATTGTGGAAAGCTTCAGTTGTGACAGAATTTTGGTTAAGCCTCATTGCCTTGGAATGCAATTCTCAAGGGTTCTGCCCCTAGAAATTTGATAATGAGGTAGTACGTGTTACAGGAGGTAGGCTGGTGTGTTGGGATGTTTCAAAGGAACAATTCCATAACTTCACTCTTCTAGCGGACTGGCCAGTAATGATGAGTAGCCCATTACTCTTGAAGTCGAAGAATCTTCCAAAGGATAGCATGAACTCATTCCCACGCGCAGATCCGTAACTGTCTGTATACAGTTGCGCTTTGCAAAGGCAGCTTGAATCCGTCTGCTTACCTCCCTCTCTGCAAGCAGGTGGGAGAGCTACATAAAAGTTAAGGTTGCGGGCATTGTAAGGGGCTAGGAATATTTTTTACAAGAAAAAAAAAACCAGTTGACCCTTATTTAAATCAAATCCTTCTCAGCATACAAAAGGCAAATGCTTTCTTATTTTTTTTTTAAAGGGCCACCTAAAATGTATCAGTTGTTAGCCAAAAGCCACATCTGACTCAAATAAGCAAATCTGTTGTATATAGCCTGTGCATGTAAAACAAAATCCAAATGCAAGCATACATGCTTTTATGTTGTTCAGCGATGGCAACCCATATCTTATTTGTGTGTATCTTTGATGTCTATTACGTTATGTCGTCCGAAGTGATTACATTGCTTTTATTTAATAAAATTTTTTCAAGTTGTTTTATGTCTCTGAATGGAAAGACCAGGGGAAAAAAAAAAAAAAAAAAAAAACAACTGAATTCTTACTTGCTGCATCTCAGCTTTTATGTTGGAAGCAGCTTATGTTGAAGTTCTTAGTCTAAACAATTTACAGTTTTCCGGATTAAGATCATGTGGAAGAAAGATGAAAATCTTAAAAGCATCATTACATAAATGCTTCTGATACTCGGGTAAATTAGACATTTGTGAACTTGAGCTGCTGGGAACGATGGGAATTTTCTGAAGAGGGCAGAAGCCAAGTCTTTGGGAGAGTTACTGGAGGAAGGAAGATTAAATCTGCTCCCCAAACCTGAATGCCCACGAATGCAAATATATCCCTGCACAGAAACAAGGAGGGAACACAAAGCTTTCAAGTTATTTGAGGGAAAACAAACTCATTTCATGCCCATCTGTTGATAGGGATGGTAGGAAAGGCCTGGGTTGCTGACAGAGCAGTTCCCCATAAATTTGACTATTATTTCAGGTTTCTATTTTTTCCTCTTTGGTAGGAAGATATTAAAAATGAGTTTCTGGCAAAGAGTACAGAAAAACATAGAGTCTCTGAAATTGCAACTCATATAAATTCCTGGCCAACAATCTTAGTTTTTACTGCTTGTCATCAATGAGCAGTTTACAGAATCTAGTTTCTTAAAGTATTAGGAAACACTGGGCTCGCAGAATATTTCATGAATATCTTAGAAGCCTAGAAATTTGCTAACTCTAGGAGTACTTGTTTTGTGCCGAGAAGAATTTCATATGGACTTTGAATATCAGGGATTACTGTACACAGATAAAAGCTATCCTTTGCATGTGCAGAAGCCACTCTGAAATTTTGGAGAACAGTTGTTTGCATATTTATTTCTGATAGGATCTTCAGGTTATAATTTGCCCAGTGTCTTTGCTCAAAAAGTTACCTCTTCTTCTTTTTTTGTTTTTTAAGACAGGGTGTCGCTCTGTCACCCAGGCTGGAGTGCAGTGGTGTGATCTTGGCTCACTGCAACCTCCACCTCGTAGTTTCAAGCAATTCTCTTGCCTCAACCTCCCAAGTAGCTGGGATTACTGTCTCCCGCTGCCACACCCAGCTAATTTTTGTATTTTTAGTAGAGACAGGTTTCATCGTGTTGGCCAGGCTGGTCTCGAACTCCTGGTCTTAAGTGATCTGCCCATCTCTGCCTCCCAAAGTGCTGGGATTACAGACATGAGCCACTGTGCCTGTACCTTTTCTATTTACTCTTCTACTACATGTTGCATCTGTCTGGCATATATTCATTTCTACACTGAGATAAGTTAATAGCTTAGAATAAAAAGGTAGATCTAGTTAATCTGAGGTATGGGAGACCAAAAATCAACACAACTCATTTTTTTCTCCTATCAAAATATTTCATGGGTCAGGGCTTTATTTGGAGGATGAGTGGGTGGTAACACAGAAACACTCGTGGGATTCAAACACTTTAATTTACCAAAGGTTATGATCAAGGTATAGAGGCAATCATTCTTACATAATGCAGTGAATAGGAGAAATATTACTTGCTCCTATCCAAAAAGTGCCTTTTTGTTCTGTCCTTATTTATTAAAAAATATTCAACCTTTGCTTTCATCATTTCTCGCCTGAAAAACTCAAACTGAGTTTTCACAGGTCTCCTTTCATTTACCTTCTCAAATCCTTTAAAAACTATTTCACCATCATCAGTGTGCCTTTGTTACAAACTAAATCTCATGTTGCTATGCTTCTGAAGGGGAAAAAAACTCAGTGACTTCCTCAGAACCTTCAGGAATGCCCAAATGCCTGGCTCTGCAAACCCCACTGGGCTGCCTCCAGCCATCTTCCTCTGGGGTTCTTCCTTCTCAGTGTACTCTCCTACCATGCAGAACCTTTTATGGAAATCCAGGCCCCCCTAGCATCTAAGAGCGCTTTCTTTTTTTCTGGAACACCCATCCCAGACCTTTGTGAACTCCTGATGTGCCTTTAGGTCTCAGTCCAGCTGTCCCATCATCCTCTCCCTATCCCAGTCCTTATCTTTCTTCCCTGAAGAGCCTTCCCTGATCTTCCTTCTCTAGACTAGGAGCTTCTCCATCCTTGCCTGATGCTCTGGGCATATCGACACGGACTATGATACTATAAATGCTAGTTTACTTATCTGAGGCCTGCACTAGATTAGAAAAACTCCGTGATCAGCTACTGGAGATGACATTCTTTGCATCCAGCGTTTAGCATTGGCCTGTCACATAGTAGGTGTTCAGTATAGAGTGCTTGCCAAGCATATACATGGCATGTGTATAGAGATAGTTGTATAGAGTTGTACATCTCTATACATCTCTTCAAGAAGTAGTGATTTTGATAGTTGAACACATATAATTTTATCATACATTGGTTTTTATTTTCTGGTTTGAGACAAGAAACAGGGGTGTTCAGGAAGAACAAGGCCATTTTTGAGCCTGCTTGCAAGTCTCACCAGGATCCTGCTATGACCTGGTGGTGCTTTTTTCTTCAGAGACAACACTGGGATAATTTTGGGGCTTTCTGGAGGGAACTAGGAAGTCCTTGCACAAACCACACACTTAATGGAACTGAGCAGTCTCCGCACAGCTGATGCTGGGATGGAAGGTGAGCATCCATGCTCCGTGGCTGGTTAGGAGCTTGGGCTCTGCGCCCTGAGTGTGAGTTACTTAATAGTTAGGGCCTATGTATCCTGATTTACAAAATGGCACCAGTAACAGTGCCCACTATGCACAGGGCTGGTGGGAGACCTAAATGTGTCAGTCCGCATCAAGTTATTGGGTCAGTCAGCTTTGCCCTCTTTCAGTACGGCTCTTGCCTTTGAGGACATGGCCATCTTTCTCCCTGGTGTTTGAGTGTCTTCTCCTCAGTCTGATGCAGACTCTGGTGAAGAGCCTGTATTCATATCACTCCCTGGAGGTCCTCACCCCACTGCCTCCTGCCCGTCAGCCTTCTGGGCACTTTTCCAGTGTGATTTTGGGTGTGGAAACTTTCTGGATGGTGCTGAGTAAAGGAGGCTGAGATGAAGTGTGGTGTCTCTTCTTGGCTGTATATTTCACAAGGGTTCCACATAGCTCAGGAGCAGCTGCAGAACTCATTGGCTCAAAGGAGGAGGGAAAAACCAGGTTTGCGACATTGAGTTTTTTCATCTACAAGCAGACAACCAGCCTGGGGAACTTTTTGTAAAATCTGTGGAATGAGATTGACATGAGCTCCTTGTATCATTTTCTCAAGGGTATAGTAATGGACTAAGTAGTTCTCATGAGGGAAATTCCTACAGGGGATAGCAGATGAGACTGTCTTGATGAAAATCTTTTTTTTTTTTTTTAAACACAGAAGCTAACTCTTCTAATGCACTCCCCATAGGGGACCTCTCCATATTATAGAATTATTAGTTGTGCTAGCTATGTGAAGGCAGAGAATAAAACAAGATCAAGATGAATTTGAAGAGACTTGCTACAAATTTTTGCAATTACAAACATTCAGAAAAACTGAATTATGGTTGCAATTATGAAAAACAATTTTGGCTTAAAATTTGGAAAACAAAAAATATAATTTCAGTAAAATAATTTTCCAGATATTTATATGTGTATACACACACACACACACACACATATATATGTATATATGTATATACACACACACATATATATGTATATACATATATACACACATATATACACATCTATATATACATATATATATCTTTGGAACATATTAAATATATACACACATATATGTGGTTTATATAACATGTGTATATATTTATATATATATTTGAAATTTTAAGAGAAATGATCATTGCTAAAAACAAATCTGCATGAAGATTACCTAAGTGGTGTAAAACCTTGAACTCTGCTGTATGATGTAGTTTAACACAGAGATAATATTGTCTGCATTTCCCCCTAAAACTAAGAAGAAAGTTAGCTTGAAAAATGTCTTTCAGAGGGGAGGGGGAAGGGGGGAGGGATTGCACTGGGAGTTATACCTGATGTAAAGGATGAGTTGATGGGTGCTGACGAGTTAATGGGTGCAGCACACCAACATGGCACAAGTATACATATATAACAAACCTGCACGTTGTGTACGTGTACCCTAGAACTTAAAGTATAATAAAAAAAAAAAATGTCTTTCAGAAATTCATTTGTAAAATAGGAATGCCACCAACTCTTGAAATCCACAGTAGCTCAACCCTAAGGCAATGCTGGAAAGTCAGGGGCTGGGCTGCTGAGTGCAGGCAGGGTATTATGGATGGACCCTGTCTGTGGAAGACAGGCCAAGCTGGCTGTGGGCTGCCCACTGAGATGAGATAGTCAATGTGAGCTCCACCCAGGTTAGGTTTGATTGCCAAGAAGATCTGGCAGTGTTAGAGGTGAAGGGCAGCAGGAGAGTGCTAAATTACTAAATTAGCTAGAGGGTTGGGAGCCAGATGGGAGCCAGCAGCTGGTAAGACAGAAAACTGGGGGCCTACCCAGGTGTGCTGAGGGCTGCAGGTCAAGGCAGCCTCTGCTGCTTAGTACTGGGGACTTGTAATACATGCAATAGGCCACCTTAACCAGGACAAATGGCTCAATGTTAATGAAAGGAGTATGATTAGTAAAGAAGCCTTAAGCTCACTGAACTTGCCTTTCCAAGTATCACATTATGCTTTCAACAAATGGGTATCAAATGTGTGCTATGTGTCATGCCCACTACTGGTCCTGGGAATATGGCAATGATCATTGCAGATGTGGAGCTCACAGTCTAGTGGGAAAGAAAATGGAATATTCCCATGAACGTGTAGTGCAAACTCTGTCAAGTCCTCTGGAGGAAAATGACAGGGCGTCTAAGAGAGTGTAACAGGACCATCTAGACCAGGGAGGTTTCTTATGCAGTGATGACGTTTGAGCTGAAAGACATCCAGGAACAAGGCTGGCATGGGGATGGTGAGAGGGAGGGTAAAAGATTTTGGGGAAGAAGCAGCTATGTGCTCAAGGCCTCCGTGAGGCTGAAGGGAATCTGGTGCTTTGGAAATGGAATGAAGAATGAAGGAATGAAGCGTGGCCAGGACTCAAAGACCAAAGAGGACAGGGGCACGAGCTAAGCTGGCAGATGGAGGCAGGGCCAAATCACGTAGCACGTGGAGGCCACCTTAGTCACACAGGTGTTCTGGGAAGAGCAATGGTGTGAGTGAACTAGCAGGCAGTGTGAGTGGTGGTTAAAGGCATCAAGAGTGCAGTTGTCCAGGGAAGGATATCAACCACCTGTGCTGGGGCCAGCAGTGGAGAGGGACAGAAACTTCAAGCTCTTTTGGGGGTAAAGGTTTTAGTGCTTCCACATTTGTTTGTATGTGAGGTTGTATGGTAGAGGGAGATGTTGACGATGGCATAGGCTTGGGCCCATGTGTCTGGAGGAACAGCAGGGCCTTGTGGAAGGCCCATTGGAGAAGTATCAGGTCTGAGGGAAGTCAGTTGAGTTGGGACCTAGTGCGTTTGAAGCATCTTTGAAATGTGTGAATAGTGATACAGAACAGAGCTCTGAGCTATAACCAGCTGGAGATGGAAGTCGGGGACTCAAGGTCTAGATGGCAAGGGAAACGTCACAGGGTGCCTGGGAGACAGGACAAGATGAGAAGAGAAGGGGCTGGGCCAAGAATTGCCCCTCACTATCTAAAGTCTGTGTTGAAGAAAATAGGCCAGTGAAGGAAAGTAGGCAGAGAGGAAAGAGGTGAGGCAGGGGAGGGCCATTTCCGAATCTGAAGGAGAAAGGTGTTTCCTCCAATCATTGGGTGGTTCACAACACTGACACACTGAAAAGAGCCCATTTAATGTAGTGACCTAGAGATTATTGGTCATGTGGACCATCTCAGTGAAAACCATGTGTCATACACTAGGGTATAGGAAAACCGTCTGATTTTAGACTTTATCACTGTTATGGTTGGAGTTTCTAAAGAAATGAGGTAACAGATAAAAGGCCAGATTACCTCCCTATCTCTGTGCTGGGCTGAAAATGGTACAGTGTGACACAAATATTGAGTGAAAAGGAAAGGCCAAGCCGGGCGCGGTGGCTCACGCCTGTAATCCCAGCACTTTGGGAGGCCGAGGCGGGTGGATCACAAGGTCAGGAGATCGAGACCATGGTGAAACCCCGTCTCTACTAAAAATAGAAAAAATTAGCTGGGCGCAGCGGCGGGCGCCTGTAGTCCCAGCTACTCGGGAGGCTGAGGCAGGAGAATGGCGTGAACCCGGGAGGCGGAGCTTGCAGTGAGCCGAGATTGCGCCTCTGCACTCCAGCCTGGGCAACAGAGCAAGACTCCGTCTCAAAAAAAAAAAAAAAAAAAAAGAAAAGGAAAGGCCAATTTTGTGAATGTAGCTTCAAACACAATAGTAAATGTATAACTTTTTTTTTAAGTATAACGGTGTCTATGCTATTGCTTTTAGTGAACCTGTTCACTCAGATCCCTTTCATTATGAATCTAATAGTAATATGTTTACTATTTTCTTGGGAACAAGAAGAAATGCATTATTGTAGGAAGCTAGTTTGAATTGTAACCACATCACAATTTATAGATAAAGTATCATGTTTTCTAACAGATAATAGCTGTGAGACAATGTGTGAGACTAGCATAAAAATAATGTGAGTAGGAGGTAACATTAGCAAACGTGGCCAGATAATGAAAATTTAAGTGGACTCTATATAGTTGAGATAGACTAATTATGATCATTTTTTATTTAAGAAGCTATAAAGCCTGCTAATTCACATACATCATTGCATTATGGTATTAACTTGCTCACTAGTGGGTAAATGCAGACTTCAGGGTCAATGAATTCTAGTTCTTTCACTTGTTAACTGCGGGACCTTGTGAAAACTGTTTTCATTTTTCATGCCTCAGTTTCCTCATCTATAAAATAGGATACAATAAAACCTATGTTGCAGCATTCTTGCTAGGATGAAAAGTGCTGACCTATATATCACTTAGAATGCCTGGCATATAGTAAGCACATCATAAATCAAGCTATTATCATTATGTCATTATCACTGCATGATAAGTCTATTTTCATAAATCTCTGTCCACTTTTCTATATTAGATATACAGCATTGGAATTACTAGGTCAAAGGGTAAAACTGTCATTTTGTGTTTACAGTTTTTGCAATTTATTTCTTTAAATAAAAGAATACTTTGCATGTGAGATAGGTCTCCTGAACACAGCACACCGATGGGTCTTGACTCTATCCAGTTTGTCAGTCTGTGTCTCTTAATTGGGGCATTTAGCTCTCTTACATTTAAGGTTAATATTGTTATGTGTGAATTTGATCCTGTCCTTATGATGGTAGCTGGTTATGTTGCCTGTTAGTTGATGCTGTTTCTTCATGTTGTCAGTGGTCTTTACAATTTGGTATATTTTTGCAGTGACTGGTACCGATTTTTCCTTTCCATATTTAGTGCTTCCTTCAGCAGCTATTGTAAGGCAGGCTTGGTGGTGACAAAATCTCTCAGCATTTGCTAGTCTGTAAAGGATTTTATTTCTCCTTCACTTATGAAGCTTAGTTTGGCCTGGATATGAAATTCTGGGTTGAAAATTCTTTTCTTTAAGAATGTTGAATATTGGCCCCCACTCTCTTCTGACTTATAGGGTTTCTGCAGAGAGATCCACTGTTAGTCTGATGAGCTTCCTTTTGTGTGTAACCTGACCTTTCTCTCTGGCTGCCATGAACAGTTTTTCCTTCATGTCAACCTTGGTGAATTCCACGCTCATGGATAGGAAGAATCAATATTATGAAAATGGGCATACTGCTCAAAGTAATTTACAGATTCAATGCTATCTCCATCAAGCTACCATTGACTTTCTTCACAGAACAGAAAAAACTACTTTAAATTTTGTATGGAACCACAAAACAGCCCACATAGCCAAGACAATCCTAAGCAAAAGGAACAAAACTGGAGGCATCATGCTACCTGACTTCAAACTATATTACAAGGCTATAGTAACCCAAACAGCATGGTACTGGTACCAAAACAGATGTATAGACCAATGGAACAGAATAGAGGCCTCAGAAATAATGCCACACATCTATAGCCACCTGATCTTTGACAAACCTGACAAAAACAAGCAATGGGAAAAGGATTCCCTATTTAATAAATAGTGTTGCGAAAACTGGCTAGCCATAGGCAGAAAACTGAAACTGGACCCCTTCCTTACACATTATACAAAAACTAACCCAAGATGGATTAAAGGCTTAAATGTAAGACCTAAAACCATAAAAATCCTAGAAGAAAACCTAGGCAATACCATTCAGAACATAGGCATGGGCAAAGACTTCATGACTAAAATACCAAAAGCAATGACAACAAAAGCCAAAATTGACAAATGGGATTTAATTAAACTAAAGAGCTTCTGCACACAAAGAAACTATCATCAGAGTGAACAGGCAACCTACAGAATGGGAGAAAATTTTTGCAATATATCCATCAGACAAAGGGCTAATATCCAGAATCTATAAGGAACTTAAACAAATTTACAAGAAAAACAAAATAAACAAACAAACAAAAAAAATCAAAAAGTGGGCAAAGGATATGAACAGACACTTCTCAAAAGAAGACATTTATGTGGCCAACAAACATATGAAAAAAAGCTCATCATCACTTGTCATTAGAAAAACGCAAAGCAAAACCACAGTGAGATACCATCTCATGCCAGTTAGAATGGTGATCATGGAAAAGTCAGGAAACAACAGATGCTCGAGAGGATGTGGTGAAATAGGAATGTTTTTATAGTGTTGGTGAGACTGTAAATTAGTTCAACCATTGTGGAAGACAGTGTGGCGATTCCTCAAGGATCTAGAACCAGAAATACCATTTGACCAACAGTCCCTTTACTGGGTATATACCCAAAGGATTATAAATAATTCTGCTATAAAGACACATGCTCATGTATGTTTATTGCAGCACTATTCGCAATAGCAAAGACTTGGAACCAACCCAAATGCCCATCAGTGATAGACTGGATGAAGAAAATGTGGCACATATATACCATGGAATACTATGCAGCCATAAAAAAAGAATGAGTTCATGTCCTTTGCAGGGATGTGGATGAAGCTGGAAACCATCATTCTTAGCAAACTAACACAGGACCAGAAAACCAAACACCATATGTTCTCACTCATAAGTGTGAGTTGAACAATGAGAACACATGGACACAGGGAGGGGAACATCACATTCCCCTATAGGGAATCCCTATAGGGATTCCCCACACTATAGGGAAGGGATAGCATTAGGAGAAATACCTAATGTAGGTGACGGGTTGATGGGTGCACCATACCACTATGGCACGTGTATACCTATGTAACAAAACTGCTTATTCTGCACATGTACCCCAGAACTTAAAGTATAGCAATAATAAAAAAGCTATTTGTTTTTTAAAAAACAAGAATCGAATTCCCGTACACATTTACAACGTCAAACAGTGACTTAAGCGTTGTCTCTTTTAAATAAATAGATATTAAGTTAAAAATATATATGCTTGAATTGATTTCCAACTATTACACACTGGGATGGCCATATTTATTGTCAAAAATCAAAATTCTTCTCTATCAGTGTGTAAATAACTGCTGGACAAGCCTCTCCTCCAGGACCCCAGGCCATCCTGTTCCTTTGTGGGAATTGTCAGACTTCCCCAAGGCCAGGAAGTTCTGGGACCTTTGCCCCACCTCTGTGGCCTGTTTCCATTCTGATTGGTCAGGCTCATACTAAGCCAGTTATTAAATAACTTGGACTTCACTAATGTGCATTCTACCTAATAATGCCATAACATACAATTTTCAGTAAATATTCACCAGTATTGCTTAGTGTCATTATGCAAACAAACTCTTTTCTTATTTGCTAGCCATTTAAAGAATGCATTGCAATTTACTTCCTGTTTCTTCCATCTTCGTTAGTTGAACATTTGCTTATGTTTGTTTATCATCCATTTGTATTTCTCCTTTGTAACTTCTGTACTTGTAATTTTGCCAGTTTTTCTATGTGAGGTCTTATGATTCTTTTTAACGATTTATAAACGTTCTTTAAGAATTCAAAATATCAACCCATTTATAAATAATGGATTTTTGAATATTTATTGTGCATGTAGTTTCTAGTTTGGTAGTCTTTTAATTTTGCTAGTGATCTTTTTGAAATTTATTTTAAAACGTCAAAAAATTTTAATTTCTTACATTACCTTTGTGCTTAGAAAGTTTCCCCTCTACAATAGAGGTCAGAAAAATATTAAAATATATCTTACAGCTTTTTAATTTAGAAAATTAATATATATTAAACTCTCCAATCCACCTGTAATTAATTTTAATGTATGATGAGGGATAAGGAGCTCAACATATTTGGTTTCCAAATAGCCAGTCTCCCCAATTTTGTTGATTTCAATGTCTCCTTTATTTGACGTGGGTTATGGCTGGTAAGTCAATTTTTAAACTTTTTAGAAAAAGAAAGGTGGTCCTATGATAAATTTTTCCTTTTAAATATTATTTAGTGTCTTCTTTAAACATTTTGGAAAAAGAAAGATTGTCCTATGGTAAAATTTTTCCATTTAAATATTATTTAGTGTCTTCTTTAAACTTTTTGGAAAAAGAAAGGTGGTCCTATGGTAAAATTTTTCTTTTTAAATATTATTTAGTGTCTGCAGTTACTGAACAAACATGATGCCTTTAGATTGTAATAATTTGCTGGTCAGTGTCATTTTTCTGAGCGCAGGAGCAGGAGCAAAGCTCTCAGGTGCAGTGAGAATCACTGCTTCAAGAACAGGTCTCAGTGGAGCCACTCAGTACTCTCAAAAATAGCAACAATTTGCTAGAACTTTTTGTTACAGCCCTTTGAATTAGGACCGGAATACCTTCTTAGAGAAAATGAGGTGAGAAGATGTATTCATCAGCTCTGACTTCATAGACATTTGGATAAGACATAGTCTAATCTGGACTATAAAGCTGTGTGTTCGTATAGTAATTTTGCAAAAAAAAAAAAAAAAAAAAAAAAAAAGAGCATGAATTTCCAAGGATTAATTTTCACTGACTTCATAAAAGAAAGACCCTCTGAATGAAAGGGATTGGATTCTTGGATCAAAGAATAAATTCAATTATTTCTTCAACCTCTAATGACAGTACTTTTCTGTAATTTTGAAAGTACTTTGGGTGAATGTTCCTTTTTGCTTCAGTACCAAAGTGAGGGCAGGGTACAGGGATTGTCCGTGGAGAAACAAGTGTCACTCTGTTCCATTTTCCATGCCTCAGTAATTCCAGGTGAGCCGTTCCTAAGGTTATAAAATCTCTTCTCTGGTATCATTGCATATTGATATTACACCAGCCCCAAACTATGTCTTTCCGATTGCTTAGCTTTTAACTTATCATTTGACATTGAAAGGTACTCCACACAATAATTTGCCTTTTTCTCCTGCTTCCTAGCACTGCTTCTCAACTGATACAAAGCCGACGAGCATATTTCAAATAAATTTAAAGAAACGTACAGTAAAACAATGCACAAAATTAGTCTATCTGAATATTAAAGAGAAAATTCTGTTAAATATCTTTAGAACTTCATCACAATACAATTTACAATTATAACAGATAAAAGATTGTACCTTGCAAAGTAACTTGGTATATACTAGAAGAGCTAGCATACTTAGTACAGAAAACATACCACAAGAAATGTATCTTATTTTATTTTGTGGTGAGAGAAGAATTAATAATAGCATAGCTTGTGTCACTGGTAACTTATTTTCTATTTCATGTCTGTGAAGTTTCAGGGGAAAAAATGAAGGAAAATTTAAATTTTAAACCTTGTTTTAGAATGGATTGTAAACTATGTTATACTCTTAATGTGTCAGGTTGTTTTTTTTTTCTGTTAGCCTATCATTTTTAAAGAAACTTCAAGCAAATAGCATTTAGAACTAATACATAAATCTGTCAGTATATTCAAAAGTGCTATAGTGTTTCAAAGAGAAAAGCATTGTTCTTAACTTGCCTGATATAGCAATGAAAGTAGGCCAGGCTGATTTCGGGCAGGTTTCCACAGCGGCAAGTCATGTCACTAATGCTAAAAGCCCTTCACTTACATTTTCAGAAAAAAAAAAAATTATAGAATTAAATATCTTTGAACCAGCAAGACTACTCATTACAGGAAGTTATTATTTTGATCAGGCTGTTGGTTTCTGAAGTCTCCTGGCAACAATACAAAAATAGCTTTCTCTTGTTAATAAAGAACAATCTGCAAAAACAAATTAGAAATGTGTTAAGAACAAAATAAACAGGCATTTTATTTTTTAAACTTGGGGGCCCCTAAATTTCACAGACTTCTGGAATCTGGGGAGCTCCACCCAACTGCTACACATTTTATTGCCCTGTTATAGGTTTGGCATGAGAGGAATAATTTTCCAACTGTTGGAACAATGTGGATTCACATTTTTCCAGAAGGAAAAAAAAAAAAACCTCTCTATCTTACATATTAAATTCCAAATAGAGAAATAGTGTCTGTATCACTCTTCCCATTTTATGATGGAATTTGAGAACTAAGGGAAAAATTATATATATGAAAATGGTGTATCTAAGTGTAGTTAAAACTTACATCTGGTAAAAGAATTTTTAAATCAGTGTAGAAAAGACAATTCACAGAGCAAAGCTCCCATGTTGTGAAATTTCACTGGTAACAGTCACTTGAGGCCAGTCACCTGGGATTTGTTGAAATAACTGCCGTCTCGTTCTTACTGTTACATATTGTACATGCATTGCTTGCTGCTAAAGAGAGGTTGGTATAAGTCTGGCTAAGAAATAGTTCTTCGAATACTTGCTTAGTCTAACAATTTATTCTAGGTGATTAGAAATTCATATTGACTCAATTGCCACTGAAACCAACACACCTATTTGGGTGGGGTGGGGAGAGATTGATGCTCTAGCTACTTTAAAAGTATGAAATGGCAAATGTTCATATTTATATAAAAGGATGATATTTTAAAAACATGTAACAGAAAGCGATCATTCCACGTTTTTCCCCTACTCTGTGGAATGGGTGGAAAAAAATTTAGAACTGTTTGTAAGATCTGAAGGAGCTAATTTTCTCAATTGGAATTAATCATGGCATTAGGTACCATAGGTAGAGCAGGGGAGATTTTGCTCTCCTAAATTTAAGGCGTGTTGCTGGAGCAAAATGAGAAAAGTACAGGCCGAGGAGATGAATGGCTCATTCACTGGTCAGTTGGTAATATCATCACACCAAGATGCACAAAGCATGCAGGTGTTTGCTCTTGTCAAAGAATCAGTGCAGGGCCGGGCGCGGTGGCTTAAGCCTGTAATCCCAGCACTTTGGGAGGCCGAGACGGGTGGATCACGAGGTCAGGAGATCGAGACCATCCTGGCTAACATGGTGAAACCCCGTCTCTACTAAAAATACAAAAAAATTAGCCGGGCGAGGTGGCGGGCGCCTGTACTCCCAGCTACTCGGGAGGCTGAGGCAGGAGAATGGCGTGAACCCGGGAGGCGGGGCTTGCAGTGAGCTGAGATCCGGCCACTGCACTCCAGCCTGGGCAACAGAGCCAGACTCCGTCTCAAAAAAAAAAAAAAAAAAGAATCAGTGCCAATAAGAATAGTGTCTATGCATTTTGGACGGTTCTTATCTCTTTTGCTCAGACACCGACTAGTCAAGCTCCCTTTTATTATAACCGTCGTGTTCCCATCCAGGGATGACATGCCTGCTGGAATGTCAACCTAGAGAGCTGTGTTTTTTCTGGCTTGACATCCCCGCTTCCTGATGTCTGAATCCGTGCTGGCACCATGGCTGCTCCTTTGCTCTCACTGTTCCCTATCCCTGGTTTCCATCTGCCCCCAGTGCTGACTTTACCTCCCCTTTGTCCCTGACTGTTTCCCGCTGTCCACCAGCTGCCTGCTGTTGTGCCTGTCTGGTGGAGAAGGTTCCTTCTTAGTCCTCATGCACACAGCCCTGGCTCCAGCGCCCCTCCCAGGCCGATGAGAAGAACTTGGCTAGGGGTCATTGCAGCAGCGACACAGCCAGTTTGGAACAGGGCTGCATTTCCAGGCTCTCTGATGCACACCGTGACAGGTCCCAGAACTGAATGGCAAATGGAGGTAGGGGAGGTTCATGCTCTTTATGACTTCTGTCTCTGGAGAGGCAGGTAAAGCTAATATCATAGCGCTGAGAACTAAAGCATCCCAAAAGGCTGTCTAGTCCATCCCTTGGCTTTCAGCTGGGTGAGGTTTCATTACACCCGAGAGGCACCCAGGGCCTTGAGAGGTTAAGTGATCTGCCCAAATCTCACAGCTAATGAACAGTGGAGGCCTGTGTGTGTGTAGGTGCGTGTGTGTTTGTGTGAATGTGACACAGACTAAAGCGTTGGCTGCTTTTAGAGTCGATTTTTTTTTCATTTGGAGAAATGTGAAAAACACAGAAAAATGACAAAGAATAACATAACAATCAACTATATTCTCACTACCCACATTTAAAACTGAACACATTATGTAATATTTGTTGCCTTCCTTTTTTTTCTATTTGTATTTTTCCAAAACTATACGGAAAAGGTGTGTGTGTGTGCTTTTCCTACGAGAAAAAGGAGGCACACGAAAAACAAAACAAACGCATTTATTCTTTTAACAAAAGGGCAGAAAGGAGAAAGGAAGTAAACCTTGTAGACAAAGCCAAGCTCCTTTTGACCACCATTACAATATTATTCCTCTCCTTTCTTTACCTTTGAGAATAAAACAATAATCCATTTGAGTTTGATGAGATGTTTTTCCATATTACCTGTGCACTGATACTCAAAAACAGTGTGCAGTGTCGTCTTAAATGTGTTTCAATGTCACGTGTGATGGGTCATCCTGACACTTGACTTCTTCACTTACCATCATTGGATGAGACAAAACACACCACCCTTTAGTTTGGTTTATTTTGTGCGTGTGTGTGAGAGCCAGAGTCTCACTCTGTCGCCCATGCTGGAGTGCAGTGGCGCAATCTCGGCTCACTGCAAGCTCCGCCTCCCGGGTTCAAGCCATTCTCCTGCCTCAGCCTCCCGAGTAGCTGGGATTACAGGCACCTGCCACCACGCCCGGCTAATTTTTTGTATTTTTAGTAGAGACGGGGTTTCCGCGTGTTAGCGAGGATGGTCTCGACCTACTGACCTCATGATCCGCCCGCCTGGGCCTCCCAAAGTGCTGGGATTTCAGGCGTGAGCCACGGCGCCCGGTCTAGTTTGGTCATTTTAACCACCATGCAGTGAGAGACATGGCACGCACAATCCACACGTTTTCTGGATAGTCCCTTCTAAAATGTTCGTTTATGATTTGGGGTCTTCCAGAGGACACCACGGTAAACATTCTTGTGCATTTTCTGAGTGTTTCCCTAGAGATGAAATTGGGTATGATCATTGATCACGCACATTTTCAACTGTCCTAAATATTGCCAAATTGCTGTCCAGAGTGGCTGTGACTAATACATCCCTACCAGTTTGCCTGGGGGCTTCTGTTTCCGTCAATCCTTCCCAGCACTCAACAGTATTACTTGTTTTAATTTTTCCAGAGCTGACCAAAATACAGCTCATCCTTTTCCAGTGCAAGGAAAAGGTAAGAGACTAGGTGGATGTTTAGAACATTTCAGCGTATGTGGAACTATGACGGTGCGCAGACCCTGGGAGGTGGCCTGACCCAACTCTTCCGCACGCAGGGGGCCCTATTTCACCACTGCTGCCTCCTTGGCACTGCTTTTCGAGGCACATTGATAATTTAGCTACTCTGTTAAGGATAGCGATATAGACTGATTAGCCTGACGTAAAAGAAAAAAAAAAAAGCATTTTGCAAATACAACTCTATGTAGTCCATATTTGAATATTTTTTCACAAGTCAACTGCTTGATTACATAGCTAAGAAAAACAAAAGGCCGGAGAGTTTACATGACTTATCCAAGATCTCTTCTGTTTAGGAAAATAAATTTCAGGAAAGTTGAACAACTGGCAGAGAAACACTGAAATAAAAATCAATGACATTGATGGGGCTTGGCCTCAGGGGGCCTTCCGCTGGTTTTTACCTATGCCCTGTACCTCTCAGAGTTCCTGTTTCTGCTAATGACGTTCACTTGCATGGAGGACAGAGCCCCGGATTATAGAAGATGCTAGATACATGTTGCCCAAATTGACAAATGAGTCAAAATGGGGAGTATATCAAAATCTATGTGGTGTATGCATGTATTTAAAACATGTCCCAGAAAATCAAAATATTTTGCCTCCCAAGGAATTATACACCTATGCTCACCTTCCACTTTTTCCTCTCTTCCCTTTCCCAGGACCTATATGAGAGTATTAATTGCAGACTGACCCCAATAAGGACAGAGTTTGAAAAGAAATACAGTAGTGTTGTGGATACACTGATTCTATGAAAAAATGTTAAACAACAAAACAGGGCACATATGTTATAAACAGCATGGGCTATGGGAGGATAGACCATTTATTTAAAGTTTAAGATCGATATCATCACTATAATGCACAATATATCATTGGACAAATTATTTTAGGCTTTATATAAATAGAGGCAATGATATAGGAACAACGTCTTTAAAATTTACCAATAGGATATACTCGAGAACATTAAGCAAAAATTAGTCCAAATTGTGGTTGTATAAAATTGAAGAGAGGTAATTTTGATAGGGATAAATGATAAACTATTGATAAAAAAATGAAGATATTTTTTAGGTAAGATGTCGTGGTCTAAGAGTACTGTTTGTGAGAATAGATGACTGCTTTCATTCAGAAAGGCAACGTGGCGTTAAAGATAGTTATTTCATGAGACCTAGCAGAATAGGTTACACTGAGACCAGAAAATACATTCAGCAAGTATCAGCTTAACAAGCAATGAATAGACAGAAGAAGACACCCTGAGGAAACGAGGTGCACTGTGAGCTTGAGAACCCGACCATACTGCAAGTCACCATCCCTCAGTGTTCTCCAAGGAAGGAGATGATGCACTTTCTTAACTCCTGTAATTTCTATGGCTGTGACTCACTGGGCTGGTGTAAGGGAACAAGTATTCACATCGCTCTTCTCAATCAGCAGTCAAGCTTTGAAAAAGGAAATAAGGAATAACTTTCCCATATTTGGAGGTAACAAGTGTAGCAAGATGGCACAATCCCTCCCTCTCAAAGGAGCTCTGAGGTTTTACTAATAGTGGATATTACTCATCCAAAGGCCAGCGCCTCTGCCAGCACAGGGTCCCCTTGTACTTCACTGGAGAATTTTAGTTTTTATCATAGAGCATTGATGTGTCACATTAAAAATGTTTACGAAGCATTTATAATCATTATTTACTGCCTTACATAGCAACCCCATGCTACAGTTCAGTCCTGCCTTTTAAACGGCATGGACCAGCTACTCACACATAGGACCCAACTCCAAAAGGCTCCTCTTGACATTTTTGGCTGAGCTGTCATTTAATCTGGATCAAAGTTAAATTTTAGAAGTTGTTGTGGTCAAAGAAAAAAGGATAAATAATTTAGCTTTCTTTTGTGCTTTTAGGATTACAATGATAGCAGATTTGTAAGAAAAGAAAATTCCTTTAAAATTAAAGGTCATGTCTTTGACTCTGACAATTTCTCTTTGTTCAAAAATGAATAAGAAGATATTAAAGAAAAATATACAAGCACAAAAGGAGTCATTAAAATTTATTTTTCAGACTATTTGTTGAATGTAACGTAGAAACGAGTCAGGAACAGGACATTTTTTACACAAAAGGGATTAAGCAGAAAGACCAAAGCTAGTTTATGCCTTTTAAATCAAATTATTTTCAATGTTTACAATGTAGACTGCATTTATGACGTGACATTTATTAAAAATAGCATCAGTTAATTTTTCAATTTTTAAGGAATTCAATAAAGTAATGTCTTAGTTACGCTTGAAAGTTATGTTGCAGACTAGACCATGGAAGAAATGTATTAGGTTAATATAAGTTGTGGCTGATGTTAATTCATATCTTAAAGAATAAAACTGTTCTTGTGATTCCAGCAAACATGAGAAATAGTCTATGGAACAGAATTCTGGGAGAACTGCTACATGACTTGAGTCATTTTAAGCTAGACAGACTCAACATTCAGGAACATCCCTTGGGGAATTTCCTGAAATTGACAATGAGTAAGACACCCTAGGAGAATCCCTTTCCATTTTGGAGGTGATTTCCCGTGCTCCCTGTCTTATTTGTCTGTCTTCTGATTGAAATAGAAGCTCCAACATGTGTCTACGACCAAACGACCCTGAATGTGCCCAGTCTCATCTGATCTCAGAAGCTAAGCAGGATCGGGCCTGGTTTTTACTTGGATGGGAAAAATTCCAACAAGTACTTGTTTTGTCAGTGCGTATTTTATGATACGTGTGCACCAGTTACACAATAAAATAGTATTTGTCAAAAAATATAAGCAGAGAGGAGTATGCGGTTGTTACTCAAAAGTAAATTAACAAGTAGACAAGTTAATTCGCAACTGATTCAAGGAATTTTTTGGATAATATTTTATTTCATTTGAATAAAGAAGCATCGTAAAATCTACTGTTATACCTCTTTTTCCAAAATTGAAGTGAAAGTAGTAATACAATATGGAGCTCTGAAATTTATTCTAAAGAATACTGTAGCTTATGAGTGGTCATGGAGCTGATTAAATAACTGTTGTTTAAGCAGTTACTCCAAGAGTGAACACAATTTCTCCCATTCAGGGCATTTTCCTTACAACTATTATATATATATATTTTTTTAATTTTGGAAATCACAACTGGCCTTGTATGTGTTGTCGTTATGGTATCTCCCAAGAGATAGCAGTATTCCTACAGGGTTTAAGTGGAACCGATGCATTTATGTGCATTTATTTATTTGCACCAAGACATGGTATTTCCTCATTACTATGGTCAGAACTAGGAACAGAGCCCAAGAATTTGGTGTCTAGGCCTTTATTCTAACAACAACACTCAATCCCCCTATAAAAAGAAAAAAAAAAGTAATCTGCCATGTCAGAAAAAAAAAAGGGGGGCCTTCAGCTCCAGTAAATTGCAGGGTTATACTTTAAAAGAAAAAAAAGAAAAAGAAAAGAAAAGAAAGAAAAAAGTAAGGCAACTTTCATTCAAAAGCTTTAGGATTCTAGTAGGACATACTGCTTTTATATATTTGAGTAATGCTCAAAGATTTCTGCTGAAGTACCATGCAATTTTCTCTAAGTGCATAGAGAACTCACATTCGAGTTTTTCTCTGCCTCTTCCCCCTCCTCTTAGAGCAGAACAACACTTTTCCCCTTTCATCCTGCAGTGTGCATTAGTGGAAAGGGCAGTGTTCTTTCCAGAGGAGAAGGAAGTTGATCTAGGAGAGGGTGAGCTGAGCCTGGGCTCCAGGCAGCCAGTGCTTTCTGCTGCCCTGGAATTATGCCCCCTCTTTATAATGGGTTGAAACACTGACATTTTGGCAGTGGGTTGTGTTTGTGTGTGTTGTCACATTGCTATCAGGCCTTACTTATTTGAGCATGGAAAATGTTTCCTGCAAATAGTTTTACATAATTTCTTTTTCTGATGCTGGGAAGGTTAGAATTCCTGTATGATCTGTTTTTATAGTGAGACAGAGTTCTTCAAGAATTTTGATCTCTTCCTAGTCTTCAGCTTTTGGAGTTCATCAAATGCAAATCGTTTTCAGCAGGTTAGTGCCTGTCTGACTCAGCCTTTGTTTTTGTACCTAGGTATTTTGTTCTTGTTGTGTTCAGTTTAGAGATGGAGTAACTCAGTAGAGTTTTCTGCACTATTTTGAAATATATATGTATGTTTGAAATAGGTGTGTGTAATTTCTACTTTGTATATAGTCATTGCTGGAAGATGGTGGTTTTGATTTTTGTCAGTGTAGGATGAGCCAAACCATATTCTCAATAATATGTAATATCATTTATGGTAATATAAAAAAGGCAATGACATACGTATCTAATGTATTACTTGAACTATTGAATTTTTTTTACCTGAGTTACCCAGTGAAACAGTCAGCAACAATGACAATAAGTCACTGTTAATGTCAGAGACTCAGAACTCAGTTCTCAGGACCCTCTTCTCTTCTGTCTTCATTTATCCCCTCTGTGGCCACAGCCCATCTCCCGGCACTGCTTGCTGTTTATATGCAGAAGACCCCCAAGTTTATATACCCAGCTCAGAACTCACTTTGGAATTACAGACTCATAGTCAACTGCCTCTGATGTCTCTACGTAAAAGTCTACGAGACAATGAATTCTTAGCAAATCCAACTTCTGCTCTGTTTCCAAAATGTGCTCCCCCGTAGACTCCCTCATCTTTGTCAGTGGTGACTCCGACCTTCCAGTTGCTCTGGCCAAAAACGTAGGTTCATCTTTGACTCTTTCTTCTCTTTCCCTCACATGCTGCATTCAACCAGTGAGGAAGGACTGCTGACTTTGCTTCCGCAGCTCTCCAGAAACGCTTCTCAGCACCTGTCCTTCTCCTGCCTGGGTCTGAGCCCCCACAATGCTTCACCTGGATTGCTACAAGGGACTTCTCGCCACCTCCTGTGGTCTGCTCTTGTCCCTACCACCTCGTCGCAACCCCACAGTCAAAATAATTCTTCCAACACACAGGTGGGGTTATGATGTCATGCCTCTGTTCAAACCCTTGCCATGGCTCTTCTTTGGAGATGGTAATAAAAGCCACAGTGGGTACAAGATTCCATAGGACCCTTCAGGGTCTGACTCTCCACAGCCTGTACCTGGTCTCACTTCCTGCAACTCCTCACTACTTTTCCACATGGTCTTACCTGAAGTTTTCAGAATGATAAAATGATACTGTTCCTGCCCAATGCCTTTTGCATTGACTACTACCTTTTCCTGGAAATATTCCCATGGCCAGTTCCTTCCCTTTCATCGTCTATGCTCAAAGTGTTTTTTACAATGAAGCCTTTCCTAAATTCCTCTTTAAATTGCACCCCTCAGCCTCACATTCTCCACTACCTTCCCTTACAGTCTTTTTTCCTCACAACTGTCTAGTATATCATTAGCTCATTTATTATTTTGTGAGTATTATTGACTTTATCTCAGTCCTTCTTTTCCGTGAAAGATTCCCAGTGCGGGGATCATTGTCTGTTTTATTCTGATGTATCCCAGGCACCTAGAACAGTGCAGACATATAAAAGATGCTTAGTAGGTATTTCTTGAATGAATGAAATCTTACAGGTATATAAAGTCAAATAAATTCTATAACAACAACAACAACAACAACAACAAAGACCTCATTCCTTAAGGTGCTCAGTAAACTAAGGGAGGGAGAGGAAACCCAAATGAAAGACTACAAGGGTTCAAGCCCACAGAGCATCTCATTAAACAAAAAGCAGGAAGAGCCCTGAAATAATAGGGGCAGCATCTAGAAAAAATATGTTCAGGAACGACCATACACAGTATTTAACTCACTGTTCTCATTTGCAGATGATGAAGGCTTACTCTGGCCAGACAGCAGCTAGTTCCCTGAGAACACCTTTTATGTGGCCCAATGCAAATGCTACTAGAGGCAGTGGCTGAGCAACCTCCTTCCTCTCTGGCTGTCCTACCTCTGAGCCTTTGTCCAAGCTGTTCCTTCTGCTTAGACACCTGTTTTAGTCCATTGTCACTGCTATAAAGACATACCTGAGACTGGGTAATTTATAAAGAAAGGAGATTTAATTGACTCACAGTTCTGCATGGCTGTAGAGGCCTCAGAAAACTTACAATCATGGTGGAAGGGGAAGTAGGCACGTCTTACATGGCGGCAGGCAAGAGAGAGGTGTAAGCTAAGGGGGAAGAGCCCCTTATAAAACCATCACATCTTGTGAGAACTCACTCACTATCATGAGAACAGCATGGGGGAAACTGCCCCCATGATCCAATTACCTCTCTCCCTTGACATGTGGGGATTACAATTTGAGATGAGATTTGGGTGGGGACACAGAGCCAAACCATATCATTATCCTCTCTCTCTCTCTCTCTCTCTCTCTCTCTTTTACTTAGCCAACTCCAGTTTACCTTTGGGTCTTGGTGTGCAGACCACCCCTCTAGGAATCCTTTCCTAACCTCTTTCTCTCCCACGGGACGGCTTCCTCTGCTCTGTTGCTCCTGTAGCTCCTTCTTTTCACTCTGTCCTCAGACTGGCTTTTGAAAGCTTTCTTCCTGACCACTCTGTACATTCCTGAGGGCAAGGAAGCTCTTTGTCCCATTCCCAGTCACAATCCTGATACCCAGCAGCCACAGAATGTTTGTGGGATGAATACCATCAACCACACCCTGGAACAGGCTACATGAGCAATTATCACTGACAAAGAACCTGGAACTTGACATTGACAGGGCTTGGATTTCCCAAGCAGACTGTCTCCCTGCACCACTGTACCAAATACCTTTTATCCATAGAGGAATGACTCATAAGAAATACTTTTCAGAAGAGAAAGAAGGAGTATAGAAATTACTGTCCTCTCACTTTCCGTGATTATTTATTTATTTGCCACATGTCGAGAGCTTGATGGGATACACAATTACAAAAGAATTTTCCTGCTGATAGAGAACTCAGAGCCTGGTTGGGAGGAAAGATAGTACAACATATTTAAAATACTGAAACA
The DNA here is from genome assembly GCF_003255815.1 of Theropithecus gelada. Lineage (NCBI taxonomy): Eukaryota > Metazoa > Chordata > Mammalia > Primates > Cercopithecidae > Theropithecus > Theropithecus gelada. Next base: position 45,070,226 of record NC_037685.1, on the reverse strand, counting down.
AATCTTTTTAGAGAGCTGTATTAAAGAGGCTATGACAACACTATGCTTGGGCATGGAAGGCTCCCAAGACTGCCTTAAAGAGCAGGTTGGAGATAAATAAAGTAAGACTGCAGGACTGAAGCAGAGTGGCAAAGTGTGGCCTGTGGGCCCAACCAGACCCACTGCTGCTGCCTGTTTTTGTGTGACATGGGATCTAAATATGGTCTTATATATTTAAATGGTGGCGAGAGGGAGAGAAATATTTCATGACATATGAAAATCATATGAAATTTGAAGTTCAGCATCCATAAATAAAGTTTTATTGGAACACAACCATGTGTATTCATTTATGTCCAACAACAGGGTAGTGTAACAGAACCTTTATCATTCAATTGCCAAAAATATTTGCTATTTGTCCCTTTACGTAGAAGTTTTCTGACCCCTGAGCTAGAGAAAACAGCATGTGCAAAGGCCCAACTGCAAGCTGTTTTGTTTGATTGGAGTGAGATGTGTGTGAGCCTGTGTGTGTGTGTGTGCCGTGCATGTGCAAAGCAGGGTGGGATATGTAAGGATATAAATTTTCTTTTAAAAGGCATGATGCAATCTTGAATAGATTTTTGTTATTTGTTTGTTTGTTTGTTTTGAGACAGAGACTGTTGCCGAGGCTGGAGTGCAATGGCACGATCTTGGCTCATTGCAACCTCTGCCTCTCATGTTCAAGCGATTCTCCTGCCTCAATCTCCCAAGTAGCTGGGATTACAGGCATGAGCCACCACATCTAACTAATTAATTTTGTATTTAATAGAGATGGGGTTTCACCGTGTTGGTCAGGCTGGTCTTCAACTCCTGACCTTAGGTGATTTGCCTGCCTCCCCCTCCCAAAATGCTGGGATTACAGGTGTGAGCCACTGTGCCCGGCCTCATAGATTTTGGATACCATGCCAAATGCCTCTACCTCTGTTCTGTAGGCTGTGGGGAGCTAACTTACAGATTTAAGCAGAGGAGTAACCCTCTTAGACCTAGGTGTTACCCAGCTAGCCTTTTGGTAATTTGTGTATGTGTGGCCTGGTGGGAAGAAATTGTGAGACTTCAGCCAACTTGATCATTAATCCTGTTACTGCCATTAAATTATTCCACTATTTATAACTCCACCCAGACTGCACCCAACTATGGCACTTATTCTTTCCTCTGTTTTTCTCCAGAAATACTTTCAAAACTGATACCTTATTCATGAGGATTAACTTGCTCTTGTTAAGACAATATACCTACGTATGTGTATATATACATGTTTTCTTTCTACATGTATATATCTATCATCTATATCTATCTGTAGAGAGTCTTTTAGGGTTTTCATGGGGCAAATGCTTCATTTAAGTTACAATACAGTTGTGATTCACCATCTTTTGTTTGTGTTTGTTTATTTTTAGAGCAATTTTCCAAGAGTACCTCCAACCTATTATTCTGGAACAATTTCCCTCAGAGCTTTTTTTGACTTCAAAGAAGTCCACTTGTAGATGGATGGCAGGAGAAATAAGCCCCAGATGTGGATGTTATCAGCACCCACATGTTCCCATCTCTGGAAATGTTCACATATTAAAATTGCAGAGTTAGCAGGCTCTGGTCACCTTTTTGGGGCACTCTTTGAGGTGTATCATTCAACTATTAATTTTATACTTCAAAGAGATTTCAGTTTATGAATGCAGCTGCAGAACGTTGAAAATATTATCCCCACCACTGTGGTCTCCTCCAGTTTTGTCTTTAAAATAATAATGTCAACCTGTGGTTAGAAATAGTAAAGGCAGTAGCATTTCTAGATACAGAAGGCCATCTATATACTATGTTTCTTCTAAGAACAGGCTTCCCCTTGCTTTTAAGTTGTATTTATAAGACTTGACTTTGCTCTCGTTCAGTGAACTGTTCATGTTGATGAGGAAAAATAGGTATCAGTGTCTTTGACAGATATAAAATATGGAAGAAAATATATTACCGTTTTCCCTTCATATTCTTTATGAGTTACACTGGTTTGGAGGAAATAGAAGGTCAAGCTTTCAAATATTCTTTTTGTTGCTTTTGCTAATAATTTTTTCTCTACGTCCTTTATCTTTTGCTTACTTCAAAATGACAGTTATTAATGACATAGCTATAATTTAAGAGGCATTGAATACCATTTTTTAAAAAGTTGTATGTATTATTAAAGTTGTATGAAAACATTAAATGCTATATAAATGATGATATTCTATTTTGTTCATTAGCATCTCAAATAATGAATTGTAGTCACTGTTCACATTAATTAATTAATATTTTCTAGAATAGGTCTCTGAGGGGCTCAAGGACCTTAGACATTTTGTTACCATTGCCTCCAAAATGTCATGCTTCCAATATGTGCCCTCCTGTTGTAGTTATGTTAGTTTCCTTTCCCCTGGGTCTCAAAAAGCAGTGTGGTCACCTGACCTTGAACAATAACAAAACATTGGGAACATATAGATGGGATAATGGTAAAAATACATGGCTTTTTTTTTTTTTTTGAGACATGGTCTCCTTTTGTCACCCAGGCTGGAGTGCAGGGACATGATCATAATCAATCCACCTGCCTCAGCCTCTTGAGTAGCTGGATCTACAGGTGTGTGCCACCATGCCTGACTAATGTTTGTATTTTTTTTTCTTTTGTAGAGACATAGTTTCTCCATGTCACCCAGGCTCATAGTATTTTAATAATTTTAAAGTTCATATTTATGGTAATTATCACTTAGGAATAAAACAGAAATGATGAAATACAAAAGGGTAGTATTGATAAATTTAATAGTTAAGATCCTTTCTGTAAATTAAACAAAACCTAATTCAGATTGGCTTAAGCAAAAAGGGGATCCACTGGCTCATTTGACTGTGAGCTGCGTGGTCTGGGTGCAGGGGCTCAGAAGACATCATCAGCTTTCAGCCTTTGTTTCTACTTCCCAGGCCTTGATTTCACTTCTGTGGTCACAACATGGCACCATCTAGATTCTAAAGCAGGTCACATATTTTATCTTTCTCACTGGGAAGAGAACAAGGGTCTCCTTCCTGGTATTCCCTCTCAAAACTCCCACAGCATGCAGTGCTCCTGTCATGGAAGGTGGCATGCTGGAGCTGGGGCTTGGGGCTGGGCTGCATGCTCCATAGTGAGCCAGGCAGACAGCCACTGGGGGGAAGTGGCCTGGGGGTGGTGCACTGGGGGATTCCTAGAGAGGAATCTGGGTGCAGCTGCTAGAAGACAGCTCTAGATGTACAGACTAGGCACGTACTTAGAAGATTTTTGACAACCTCTGATTCAAGGCTCACCTTGAAGGGAGTGACAAGGTTTAGGACATTGTATTCCCAAATAGGGCACCTTGTCCATGTGAGGAAACAGCACAAACAGGAAGCCCACCTTCTCCTTGCCCTTTGTTCTGGAAGCATTGCCCATAAGACCCTTATTCCAGAGGAGGCCTCTCCTGTCTACACCTGGAGGAAAGGAGATGGAGATGCCAAGGAGACTGATATGGTTTGGGTCTGTGTCCCCACCCAAATCTCACGTTGAATTGTAATCCCCAGTGCTAGAGGTGGGGGCTGGTGGGAGGTGATTACATCATGGGGGTCGTTTCTAATGGTTCAGCACCATCCCCCTTGGTTGCAATGTTGAGTTCTAATGAGATCTAGTCATTTAAAAGCATGTAGCACCTGCCTCTTCTCTCTCTTCCTCGTGCCCTGGCCATGTAAGATGTACATGCTTCCCCTTCACCTGCTGCCATGATTTTAAGTTTCCTGAGGCCTCTGCAGTAACAGAAGCCAGTATGCTTCCTGTATGGCCCGGAGAACAGTGAGCCAATTAAACCTCTTTTCTTTCATTTACTAGTCTCAGGTTTCTTTGTTTGTTGTTTTTTAATAGCAGTGCCAGAATGGACTGATACAAAGACTCTAAACAAATAGTTTATTAGAGTTAGCTCTTATCCCCCTCTGTCTAATTCTACTTCTACATGACTCTGTCCTCTTACTCCAACCTAAGCAGAAACATACACAGGTTGCCCTGTTTCTTTCGAGTCTTCATTTCTAAAGGCTGCCACATCGGTAAAATGTAGATTAAATCAATGTGTTATGCTTTTCCCTATTAATCTGTATTTTATTATAAAGGCCTCAACCATGAACCTTGAGATGGGTGAGAAAAATACTATTTCTCTCCTACAGTAGCAAAGAGTGATGTTGGTGCGCTCAAATCATTCTTCTTAAGGAAAGTTAGTACTTACCATTTGCCTCCTCAATCCAAAGAGAGGGCATGGGGGATTCTCCCGGCTCTCTGCTTACTGAGCAGGACTCCAAAGGAGCCACTTCTGTCTTAGGAGACATTGTGGAGTGGTTTTGAAGCCCTGCCAGTCACAGAGTGAAGAGCTGGGCCTGAGACTGTGCAGTCACACACTGCTCCACACCCAGACGGCCACACCTCATTTAATGGTGTGTTGTCACCACCTAGAAATTCTTAATAGTGTTTGAACAAGAGGCCCTGTATTTTTATTTTGCAGTGGGCCTTACAAGTCATGCAGCCTGTCCCATTGAAGGCCATAGCTACATTGGGAGCTAGAAGAACAGAGGTGAGCCCTGGGGAAGGCACCAGCTGGAGGGTCACTGTCACAGTGACCCCATCTGGAAGCACACACTTACTGATAGCAGAAAGAGCTTGGAGGGGTGTCAGTGATACAGAACCTGAGCGGTATGTTAAGTGGCAGCCAGAGAAAGAATTTTGACATCATTCAAGGAACATAATGGGACACCTACATTGAGGTGGTGTCTCCAGATAACTCATAAATGCATCCCAAGACAAAAAGAGTTATCCTGGAAGAACCCCAAAGTTCAGAGAGTAAAGTCCAGAGAGCATAGAGGTTTTCTATCCACTCCCCTCTCCTTCTTCCCCAAGCCCACTCCAACCCGGGAAGAGTCAGAAGGCCGCCCAGTGGGGATAGGGTAAAGTGAGAAAAGGAGAAGACTTTGAAAGGAAGAAGCTTTCGCTTACAAGAGGCAAATGGAAAGTTTCCCTTTCACCCTGAGGAGGTTTGCTAGAAAATCAACTCACCAAGGGCAGATTAATGGGAGAAGAACCACAGAAATTTATTTGATCATAGTTTTGGGTGACAGGAGCATTCAGAATGAAGAAGCTACCTCCCACTGGGGTGCAGAAGCTTATAAACCATCTTGAAGTTACAGAATGAATGGGGGCTTGGATCTTGGCCAAACAGGTTGTAGGAGAGGGGAGAAGAGGAATTCTGTTGAGGGACAATATGTAATCCCTAGGGAGAATTCGATGGGTTTGAAGAACCTACGATGGTCTGAATCAAAGTCTGTTGGGCCCACAGAGTGAACAATTGTTTGTGACACAAGTCTGTTCAAGTTCAAGAGACTTCAGTCTTCTTTCCTGTGAAATTAGTTCAGTTAATGAAAACTTACGGAGAGGACCAGAGGTAATTTTTTCTTCTTTGGCAGGTCTGGACTTTAGGCAGATAAGGGAGCTTCAGAGAATGACTTCATCCTATGCTTTGGGAGAGATGGTTGGGGATGAGGGAAGGTCAGAGAGACCTTGAGGCTTCTTTTTCAGTTCAGCATGTATGAAGCACCATATTTTGGCAGTATTGGTTTCCCAGCCCCAATACACTGTAGGTCTCCACAAAGCAGGCCCAAGGGGTGGGAGGGAGAAGGAGGGAAACAAGAACTCCAAGTGAAATTCAGGATTTTGACAGTTGTGTTGGTTGGACAATAAAATTGCTGAACCTGGGCTATTGAAAATGACGGGAGGACTTCGCTTATCTAAGCAGAAACGCCATGTGACCTGTTGGAGCAGCCACCTAAGGATCAAAGTCTGCAGAGAGAGGTTTCAAATGGACAGTTACGAGAGAGGGGAGCCTCGTTGTTTCCTCCTTGTCACCAATGGAATCTCATCCTCTCAACTTAACACACAAGACTGCAGAAGATCTTTTCTTGTAAATCATAGCAGTAATTTTACACAGAAGGTATCTTTCTTGAACTTCTTTTTGAAACAATAAGGATATTGAAAGCTTTCTGAAAGTTTTGTTAACTTTATGAAATAAATTGCATGTTAGTTAATATCAGGAAAAATATTTTATGAAGATGTCACTTCTGAAAAACCCCATGCATGGTGATCAGTGGTATTGGATAGTGAATGAAAACCCACCAGGCTTGGGACTAAAACTAGAGTAATGTCTCCATTTGGCCATAATTGAATCTCAGTTGTGGTAGCTTAGCCTATATCAAGGTCATACTGATGTTGTTAAAGAGAAGAAGTTAAATGCACTAACCAGAAAGTCTCAGAGTACACTCAAAGTAGGTTAAGGTTGTGTCAGAAACTAATAATAAGGAAATTCACAGTTTAAGCTGATCTCCCATCCATGGACTCAAAGGACCATATAAAGGAAGTGGTTTAAAAGACACCCTGTGGTGTCTAGGTATTGGAAGTCAGCCTTAACTATAAATTTCCTTGTTTTCATTAGCTTGGGTTACAACAAGCTGAGCATTTTCTGAATGACCTCTTAGGTAAGGGAACTTCCTTTTTTTTTTTTTCATATAAGTTCCATAGTAAGAGAACTTCTGTAATCAGTAATCACACATTTTATTCCTATTTTATATACTTTCACAGTGAAAGACAAACTTATTCATGATCTCATAATTACCTATCTTGTCCTGTATAACAATCCGTTCTTTGTATCGCAAAACATTCTTCTAGGGATTTGGTCAAACCGGGTAAGCAGGTTTTCCTGTAGAAAAACCCAATTCAAACGGTAGCTCACAAATGGAATCTCAAGTATTTATTTTCACATATGAGTAGGTAAACATCAAATACATAACCAGTAACATTTTTTTTGAACATTCAAAGGTAGCATTAAATTCGTGTCTGAGAATAAGACAAAATACCTCAGGTATTTAGTGATCAGTCAAAACAGGGAAACACAGTGATGTAAATCTCATGACAGAACCCAATGACCGGAGACTGCAGTCCATTTTGACGGCAACCTTGAGGTTTACCTGTGGTCAATAGGGCTGGAGGCTTTGGCTCCATCTTATTAAAAAGCAATCCAACTGACTCTTTCAAAGATTAGTGTGTGAATATTATTGAATTCATTTATTGACTAAATTACATGTTTCCTTTAATGACTCCAGTCAGTATGACATTTCTTTCCATTTTGCCTTCATTGGCGTCAATGAAACTGAGAAAGAAATGCACCGTGTGTTATAATACTATAATTTATTTATTTTTATTTTTATTTTTATTTTTTTTACTATTAAAGGGGGGGAAAAAAAGGACATTTTATTAGTTAGATAAAAGGTAAAAGTTGAGGGTAATTCTGCAGCTCCTTTAACCATAAAATAACATTAGATCAACGTCATTAAATGCTAGTATAACTCTTATCGCAAAGCCTCTTCCAAGTAAACAATCCCTCCAGGATATCGGTTTTCTGTAGCAATGTGCTTCGAAAAAAACTCTTAGTTTCTATGCCAAGAATAAAATTCTAGCTCTCAAATGTTTGCATAGGTAAACATTTCCAAATTCATATTCTATACACATGCTAAACCTCTTGGTGTTTATACATGCTTTTGTGATTAGTCTTCAAACTTTTTGTTGGCCAGATATGTAAAACCTAGAACTAGAAATTGGATATTAGAAGAAAGAATAAAAATAGCAATAAGGAAAATTTTGTTCATTATTAGCACTTCAAATTATGCTTAGCTCTAAGAAGGAGTTATAAAATACTGAAGACCCCAGGTAGAAGTATTTGTAATTTAAATTTTACCTGTTTTTAGGTTTGTACCTCAAATTTGTCAGGATATCTTAATTTGGGAATAGGGGAGTCACTGGCTAAGACATAAGGTAAAAGGTGCACCATCTTTTCCTTTTCTCTCCAGTTGAGGCAAACTCAACTAGAATTTTTGATGTGACATGAAGTCTAAGACATCACAGGCCAATCAGTGGATGTGCCTGTGATGGGTTAAAAATGAAGGCACGTAGACATACTTAATTATATATATTTCACCCTAAGATGTTCAAATTCTAAATATTGGGGAAATATAAGAACTTTCTAAAAAGGTGCAATTTAGCTGTAGCAAATAAAAGGATTGTTTCTAAGGTCCATATTACTTCGGTGCCCGTGAATTTCACTACACAAATAATTTATAGGAAACTTACCTTAATAATTACCTTGAAAAGAAGTCATGAATATCAGTTGTTTCAAAGATTGAATCAATTGCTTTCCATGATCCCAGAGAGTTGCAATTATCATACATTTTCTACTTCTTTCTCAAATGTTATTTTTTGGTTCTCTGTACTTATAGCCCATTAACTTAGTCACCCAAGATACAAACTAGCTTTAGTACTTCTCTCTGACCCTTGGGGGATCTTCAGAGGAATCGGACAAGTATGAGAGAGAAGCCAGGCAGCTTTGTGTTGATGCTGTCACTGATTTTTCCACTGTGTATTCTTCAAAAATCTCCCTTTTGATAGAAAAAACAGTTATTTCGTTCTCTGTCATTCTTTAACATATAGTGGGAGACATGGCTGATTCATTTTTTTAAAATCAAATATTGATTGAACACTTACTCTGTGCCAGGTATTTTGTTAATTCCACGAACCCAAATAAAGAGAATACGCTCACCCTGAAAGAGCTTATAGTATATTTATATCTTAGTCTGTTTGGGATGCTGTAACAAAACACCATAAATTGGGTGGCTTATAAACAATAGGAATTTATTTGTTATAGTTCTTGAGGCTGGGAACTCCAAAATCAAGGTGCCAGCAGATTTAGTGTCTGGCAAGGGCCTGCTTCCTGGTTTATAGAAAGTGCATTCTAGGTGAGTCCTTAGGGCCTGGTGTAAGGGACAAGGAGCTTTCTGAGGACTCTGTCCTCATGACCTAATCACCGCTTAATACCATCACCTTTAGGGTTAGAATTCCAACCTATAAATTTCGGGGAGACACAGGTATTCAGAGAGTAGAAATTTATAAATGTTAATATGTGTCACATTCACGCGTTATTATGCATACTTTTAGATATGACCTTCACCAGGTAACTTACTATCTTTATAAAGAAGACTCTTAATATTTTGATTTGCTTTTACACTTAACATAATAGATATTGCCAGATAAGTAAGTTAACTTACTTATGTTGTTTAGTTCCAAGATCTGGGCTTTGGTGCAGAAGATAAAGATATAACTCTTATCAATTGGGGAAGTAATGATGTTCTAGAGAAAAAGAATAGCAGAAAAAGAGAGAAGTACAGAAACCCTGAACAATCAAAGAGGTGTGTGAAAGGGATGCAACTGTATTTTAAGGGAATTGAAACTTATTTGTCACTGGCAAGAAAATAAATTGGCACCCCCATTTTTTAATATATCTCTTAAAAGTCAATCAGCACCTATTGACACCTGTCAACCCTTTTAAGTTTTCTTCTAATAGGAGTTAGCTCAGTCACAAACTCAGTGGGCATCTATTGATTTAGTGTCTTTGAAAATGAAAGTTTAAATTGGTGTGTTGGGGAATCGGTGTTGAGAGGCATGTGAGATGGTTGCTTCTATATCTAAAATAAAGCCCTGCACTTCAGGAGATTCATGTTGGCCTCCTTTAAAGGAAAGAGCATTCTTTGGCACAACTCCATGTAAAGTTGGTTCACTATTCCAATGACTTTACTTATTTATTTATTTTAATTGTGGGTTTGGTGTAGATTTAGGTCATTGATGTTTTGTTTTATTTTATTATTTTATTTTTAGACAGAGTCTCACTCTATTGCCCAGGCTGGAGTGAAATGGTACTATCTCAGCTCACTGAAACCTCTACCTCCCGAGTTCAAGTGATTCTCATGCCTCAGCCTTCGAAGCAGCTGGAAGTATAGACTCGTGCCACCATACCAGACTAATTTTTGTATTTTTAGTAGAAATGAAGTTTCACCTTGTTGACCAGGCCAGTCTTGAACTCCTGGCCTCAACTCACCCACCTCAGCCTCCCAAAGTGCTGGGATTATAGGTGTGAGCCACAACACCCGGCCAATATTCCAGTGACTTCAATAGGAGCCTGTTAGGATCTATAAGGTATAAGTCCGCTGTTTTAGGAGAACAGCAGTTGTCTCAGGAATCAAACACCAGCCCCAATTTTCTAATTTAGCTATTCAGAAAATGTTGTGGTTTAAATGTATGTGTCCCTCCAAAATTCAAAACTTGGAACTTAACCCCTAAGGTGATGATACTGAGAGGTGAGACACTTGAAAGGTGGTTAAGCAATGAAAGTCCTGCCCTGATGAGTGGGATTATAAAAGCCTTATGAAAGAGTTTGAGGGAGTGAGTTTTTCCCTTTTAGGTCTTTCCACCAACTGAGGACACAGCATTCATCTCGATTGAATGATACAACAACCAGGCATCGCATCCAGAGATGCCAGAGAGCCAGCCCTGAACAGAAATGGAATTGCTGGAGCCTTGATCCTGGACTTCCTAGGCTCCAGGACTGTTAGAAATAAATTTGTATTATTTATACATTACCTAGCCTAAAGTAATTTGCTATAGCAAAAGAGATGGACTAAGACGGAAAATAATGACAATAATGGGCCGTGTGCGGTGGCTTGCACCTGTAATCCCAGCACTTTGGGAGGTTAAGGCGGGTGGATCACCTGAGGTCGGAGGAGTTCAAGACTGGCCTGACCAACATGGCAAAACCCTGTCTCTACTAAAAATACAAAAATTAGCTAGGCATGGTGGTGGGTGTCTGTAATTCCAGCTACTTGGGAGGCTGAGGCAGGAGAATCGCTTGAACCTGGGAGGCAGAGTGAGCCAAGATCGTGCTATTGCACTCCAGTCTGGGAGAGAGAGTGAGACTCCATCCCAAATAATAATAATAATAATAATAATAATAATAATAGAAATAATATATCTCATTATTATTGAGATCTTATAGTATGTTAGGTATTAGAAGAGAGCCTTTACAAACATTATTTGAATATTCAAACAGTCATGAATGGTGGGTAAAATCATTCTTATTTTAAAAATTAGGAGCCTGAATTTTGGAAAGATCAAGGAATCTGGGACTCTACAGATTGAAAGTGCCAAAATTGGTGTTACAATCAAAATGTGTCTCTAAAACCTGTGTCTTCACCATCATTCCATGTTGCCAATGAGGAGGCGGACTTTGTACTATAAACTACGTAGCTGGACATTTTTAGACATCGAGTTTGTTCCCCTGTTTCTGATGTTTTCTTATGTATTGAGTAAACTTCAATAGCAATAATGAACTATTTAATAGCTTTAGATGGGCTTCTCTGTATTGATAGCAGAAAGACCCACAGTGTCTTGAGTCACAGGGTGATCATGCTTTATTGCAATGTTATTCATGGTAGTACTTAGAGATTTTGCTAGTTGACTCATATCTAGGAAATGTGGGGGCAAGCTAAGGGTAGATCAATTTGTTTCTCATGGAATTGTCAAGACAAAAGGTCATCTGAGGGAGCAGAGGTGAAACTCCTGAGCAAAGGCTTAGGTCTGTTTATTTGCTGCTCTAATACGTTTGCCAAATACTTTGTCCTGAGTGTATGATTTCTTGATGATAACTTGTGAACTGCTGTAAAATGCTTTCAGAGCCACAGATAAAAAGAATTGTGTCAGGACTGAACTGATAATGCAGTTTCTATGTTTGAAGTTATAAACACTTTTATTTTTTATATTATTGTCCTTCTCTGATATTTTAGGGACTAAATTTTGTCACAGTTGCCGTTGAATGATGTTTACTATGAATTGATGTATTAGTTATTAAGTTTTTATAGCCACATAAAAATTCCCATTTACTCAAGAGAGGGACTGTATATAAATCAGAAGTGAATACAATAATGGTCTTAGTGGCTATAATTTATTAGTATTATGACTTTAATTAATTTGTTCGTAATAATGAATATGTGACTTACTCATGGTTCTGCCTGACAGATATATTAGTCAGTGCTTGCTCACCTTGAGCATGTTCGATAAACATCAACAATTCCAATTCAGTGAACTCCAGTATTCCCATATTCGTGAAAAAATAAACTTACATGCAAAACAACTTTCAATTAAGTTTTTCCATGATGTGTAAGACAATCATATTAGAGATTGCTATATGGTTTGTAGTGTGACTTCCTCCTCCCAACTTTTATTGTGCTGATTTAAAATACAATAAAATTGATTCATTTTAAGCATGCGTATACACGTAGAGTTTGATACATTTTGGCGATTGATACAGTCAGTTAATCATCACCACAACAAACACATGAAATATTTCCATTATCCTAAAAAGTTTCTCCTGCCCTCGCCTCAGGGAACCACCGATATGCTTTCTGTCACCACTAATCTCTGTTTTTTAGAATTTCATGTAAATGAAATTATATGATATATAGCCTATATTATTCAGGGTTCTTAGAGAATTAAGACAAAATGAGAGTGAAGACATGTATGTGTGTGTGTATACATATATACACCCACATATGTGCATATGTATATATATGTGCATATGTATATTTTAAGGAATGGAGTTATTTGATGGTGCCTGGCAAGTCCAAAATCCTCAGGATAGACCAACAGGCTGGACATTCTGGCAGAAGTTCATGGTACAGTGTACTTTTGAAACCAAAGGCAGGTGGAAGCAGAATTCCTGCTCTTTTGGAGGACCTCGTTCTTTTCTCTTAAGGCCTTCAAATGGTTGGCTGACCCTTCCCACATTATGGGTGGTAATCTTCTTCATTCTAAGTCTACTGATTTAAATGTGAATCATATCTAAAAAGAATTTTTCACAGAAACATTTAGATGGGTGTTTGACCAAACAACCATGCATCGTAGCCTAGTCAAGTTGACACATGAAATTACCTAGCACACAACCTTTCTGTGTTCAATTTCATTCACTTTAGTGTAATGTTTAGGATCTTCATTTATGCTATTGCATGTATTATTAGCCCTTTATCCCTTTATATTGTTGAGTTGCATTCCATAGTGTGACTATCCCACGCTGATCTATCCACTTAACCAGTTGATGAGTGTTCGGGTTTTTTCTAGTTTTTGTCTCATATGGGAAATGCTTCTATGTACTATGACACTCAGATGACTTCTAATATGACTTTTTGACTCACATTAAAGTATTATCAATTTTACTCTATATACTGCTACATACAAATGGCTAATGTTTATATGGGGCGACTTCAAAAAGTTTGTGGAAAATGTGTATTATGAAAAAACTGTGCATGGATTTCAATTTTTTTGCACCAAAATAAACTTGTTCTAAGTTAATTAACAGCAGAAACAATAGCCAACATCACAGACATCTCAATTGTTTTCGCTTACGCAATTCTGAATGAAAATTAAAGTTGAACAAACTTTCCATTTGACGGGTGCCAAAACCATTATGCCTAGATCAACTGCAGACAAGAGCAGAGCTTTCAGTGGAAATTTTAAACAAGCGGGATCAAGGTCCTGATGCATTTCTTTAAAGAACTGTAACAGAAGATGAAACATGGCTTTACCAGTACAATCCTGAAGACAAAGAGCAATAAAAGGAATGGCTACTGAGAGGTGGAAGTGGGCCCATCAAAGCAAGATCAAACTGGTCAAGAGCAAAGGTCATGGCAACATTTTTTGGGGACGCTCAAAGCATTTTGCTTGTCGACTTTCTGGAGGGCCAAAGAAAGATGACAACTTCTTATTATGAGAGTGTTTTGAGAAGGTCAGCCAAAACTTTAGCAGAAAAATGCCTGAGAAAGCTTCACCAAAGAGTCTTTTTCCATCGAGACAATGCTCCTGCTCATTCCTCTCACCCACCAAGGGCCATTTTGCAGGAGTTTCCATGGGAAATCATTAGGCATTCATTTTACAGTCCTGATTTGGCTCCTTCTGACTTCTTTTTGTTTCTTAATCTTAAAAAAAATCTGTGAAGGACAACCAGTTTTCTTCAGGTAATAATGTAACTAAAACTGCATTGACATGGTTAAATTCCCAAGATCCTCAGTTCTTTAGGGATGGACTAAATGGCTGGTATCAGCACTTACACAAGTGTCTTGAACTTGATGGAGCATATGTTGAGTTTATATTTTATATTTTAATCTTTTAATTTCATTTTTCATGAACTTTTTGAAGCCCCTTTGAGCGGCCCTTCAGAGTTTACAGAGTGTATTTGATTTTTCCCTCATTAAATTTCCACCATTAAATTATTCTAATAATAGATATGCAAAACAGTGCTTTACCAAAGTTTTAATATATACTACCTCATTTATTATTTACAACAATTCCAAGACTTAAGTATTTTAGTTCCATTTTGCAGATGAAAAAGTTGAAATTTAAGAATATGTAGGGACTTGCCAAAGGCAACTACAGTAGAGAGTTAAGGAATGAAATTCAGACTGGGATGTTCTGACTCCAAGCCCAAGTGACCCTATTCACCAGTGACAATCAAGGGCACACCCAGAAAAAGGTAAGATTGCAATAAAACGTTGGAAAGAGTCATGGTTAATGCCCAATCAATCTGAAAAAATTTTCTAATTGAGAAAAAACAGTCTTTACCAATCAGGCCACATTTTAGTATTAAAAAAATTCAATAAGTGATTTCTTGGAAAGGAATTAAAATGAAATGGTTGCCTTCCCCATATAATGTTGGAATAATTAGCCTTCTCCCTCAAGAACAGTCTGTGTTTTCTTAAAATGATACACAGATTGTCCCCGACTTCACGTGGTTTGACTTACGATGGTTCGACTTAATGATTTTCCGACTTTATGATGGGGCCAAAGCAATACGCATTTAGTATGTCTTCAATTGCAATGGGGTCGTGTTCTGACAAACCCATTATAAACTGAGTATATTGTATGTTGAAACCAATATACAATATTTTAGCTTACAATGTATTTATCAGATACGACCCTATTGTAAGTTGAGGAGCATCTATAAATAAATCATGAAGAAATTGCTGGTGTATAGTGTTACTTCATGTAGGGCAGTTAATGCCTTCAGTTATCCCTGCAGTTCTGTCAGATGATCTGCCTAAGCTCCTGACCCTTGACATTACTGCAGTCTGTTCATTATAAACAGTTTCTTGCTGATACTGGAGGAGTTTCTGAATGTTGCTATTGCTTGGTGATATTGCTGAATGTTGACACTCACTGATATGTTGTTATTTGCTGATACTGGAGGAGTTCCTGAATGTTGATATTGCTGGGTGAAGATCTGGGGCAGATGACTTTTAATGTCTCAACATAATTTAATATTTGCATGATTTCATTTCATGGCTTGAAAATTCAGACTATTCAATCAAGAAATGCTTATTGAGCATCTACTGCATAGTATGTTATTATCAGAAACACTCATCTCTTATGTACCTATATGTTTTGTAAACTAATTTTTGATGGCGTTTAATATTTAACAGAATTGCAAGATAATATGTGAGAAGATATAAATGATGAAATATTTGTTCTATTTTGACAGACGTTGCATATACTATGTTCTAGGCATCAATCTTCTTTAAGGTAGGTGCTCATATCTCCATTTTACAAATAGGGAAAAGTGAGGCTCACTACAATGAAAACCTTTGTGCCAGATGGCATAGCTCATACGTGGCTGAGTTGTTATTAGATTTTATGTCTGACTCCAAAATTAGTCCTATAATGTAGGATTCAGGCAACTTTTTCTGTAAAGTGCCTGATAGTAAATATTCTGGGCTTTATTGTCTGTAAGGCAAAATAAAGGCTATTGTATAGGTACTGATGTATCATAGTGTCTCTGTCACAACTACTCAGCTTTGTGCTTGTAGCATGAAAGCAGTCATAGACGGCATGGAAAGGAGTGGGGCAGCCATGCTTCAGTAAAATTTCATTTATAAAAACAGGGAGATGTGGCCTGTGGACTACAGTTTGCCTCCCCCTACTCTAAACTCTACTGCTCCCTTTAATGGGGAAGGGAGGTGTCTTGTAGCATTTTAAAGTTATTGGATAAGTGGAAGATTTTAACGTGGTCCATTTGGAAAGTTTAATGCAACTTTAATAAAATGACATTGAATAAAATTTTGTGTTAGTGCCTCCTGTTTGTGGAGTGTGAGAAGATGGGCAAATCGTCATCTTAGATAATGTGGGCAGGCCTAAGATCACAGAATGCTGAGTTAGCTGAACACAAGGAAGAAAAATTAGAACATGGAAATAAAAGTTAGGTCATGTAATAACTTTTAATTTTCTGAAAAAGACACTATTCTGGTCTCTGTCCATATGAATGTCCAGTTTGTGTTTTTATTCTGTGAGCACTTCATCATACCAATTGTATTACCTTCTTATTGCTGCTGTTGTACATTATCACACACTTAGTGGCTTAAAAAATGCAAACTTATTGTCTTACAGTTCTTGTATTAGTCTGTTCTCATGTTGCTAATAAAGACATATCTGAGACTGGGTAATTTATAAAGGAAAGAAGTTTAATTGATTCACAGTTCTACATGGCTGAGGAGGCCTCACAATCATGGTGGAAGGTGAATGAGGAGCAAAGTCACATCTTACACGGCAGCAGGCAAGCGAAAGAGCATGTGCAGGGGAACTCCCCTTTATAAAACCATCAGATCTCCTGAGACTTATTCACTATCATGAGAACAGCATGGAAAAGACCCGCCCTCACGATTCAGTTACCTCCCACTGGGTCCCTCCCATGACACGTGGGAATTATGGGAGCTACAATTCAAGATGTGGCTGGGGACACAGCCAAACCATATCAGTTCCGGAAGTCAGAAGTCTCCGTGGACTAAGAACAAGGTGTCAGCAGGGCTGTGCTTTCTCTGGAGGCTCCAGGAAGACACTGTTTCCTTGCCTTTTCTGGCATCACAGGCCACCCGCATCCCTTAGCTCATGGCCCCTTCCTCTCATCACCCCAACCGCTGCTTTCATTGTCACAGCTCCCCTGACTTTGATCTCTTGCCTTCTTTTTAAAGAACCTTTGTGATGACATTGGGTTCACCTGGGTAATAGAGGCTATTCTTCCCTTCTCAAAATTCTTCCCTTAATTCCATCTGCAAAGTCTCTTCTGCCTGTAAGAACATATCCAAGGGTTCTGTGGCTTAGGCTGCCTTTGGGGGAGCATTATTCTGTCTACGCCAACCATGATGAGTGGTAGGGTGGGGAGAGACCATCTGAACGGGCCTGTTCCTGCAGAGGAATATTGGACTGTCTGGTTTGGGGAGCCTTCTCAATAAGCAGTCCTGTCAACTGTGACCTGTAATTTTACCCCAGAAATAAGTGTAAGCATCCCCCTGCTGAGCATATATGAAGTGACGGTCACACTGTCTTCATTTGAGTTTGTAAGTTTACCAGTATGCTGGCTGGCTTGCTCCTTGTGTCTTTTAGCCAAGTAATTTGTAGCATTCAAAACGTACTATTGTTAAGGAAATGATTTAAAGATGATTCACATGTTGATGGTATTTAGCACCTACTGAAAGGGTTTGTGAAATTTTCTTGCTTGCAGAGTTGCATGGAAATATGCAAAGGCTCCCTTATAAATAGATTTATATAAAAATGCCCAATGTTATTACGGCTGTAAAACCAAACATTGCAAGTGGTATTTATTTGCCAATTGGATGGTTGATGAACACTGCAGTGCTGGTTTATAGATTAGTTCTTTCAGAATTTTGTGAAGAACACCAGTGAAGGATATTCTTGCTGTGAAAACAACCAGCTGATGATGCTACCCTGGTTTACACCAGAGGACTTTGAAGCAAACAGAAGAATATTCTTTGCACAGGCCCATTTAGATGAACTGAAAACAAATAGTGAGCTGGACTCTAATTCCAAAGGCTTGCCAGGAGAAATTCCAGGGACTCTGTGCGAAATAACTATCCACACAGTGCTCTGTTGAGCTTCAAAAAGAGTTGGCATGTGTAAGCATCTCACCACCACACTGAGGGACTCACAAAGTAATGAACACTGTATTCTATATGATAACGTAGAGATTGCTTCTCTGAAACGTGTTGGCTGGACTGAGATTAGTATGGAGTTGAAGTTAGATCTCATGGTTGGATCTGAGAGCCAGATTGGTCTCCTCAATACATTGCAATAATATATTGTGGCTATGTCTTTGGCTGTAGAAGATGTGAGTAGGGGAATCATATTTTTGAAAGCATCAAACTTTGGCTATTTCCGTGTGTCGTTAATCACTGGCAGTATACCTGGGTTGATGAGTAACACTCTAACTGTAAAATTGCTTCATAGAAGGGTATTCCCCAACGTAAACACCAGGAAGCAGGATTGAAGTTAGACTGAAAAGTTGGCTGATGGTAAGGCTATGAAATGCTGAAACTAGTTATTGAAGAAGATGGTGAAGTCTTCTCTGCAGGTCTTCAATCATGGCTTAGGTGTTGTCTTGCCTGAACACAAATTATATTTTTAATGTGTTGAATTTGCATATTATAATTTTGGGACCATCTTTAAGAAAGTTCTTAAGATACCCTTTGGGGCAAAATAGATCTATGCAGACCTAGTGATAGTAATGCAACTGTATTCCTTCTCTCTGAATAGCCAGTCATAATTCAGAGGTGAGATGCTTCACCTCTGTCCTTGGTTTGAGGGGCCGTAAGAAAAAAATCAAGTCTGTTCTAGACCTTTTCAAGGGCTCTGGTTAACAGGTATTACATTTATAGCTGAGGAGCAAGGAAATTCAGAAATTCCTCCAGGTTTGGACTCTGTTCTGGGATCCATTCTTACCTGACATTAAACTGAGGAGTCCTTGGGCGCTCAGGACAGAAGCATTATTGGTCCTGCTGAGATCCGAGCTCTGTGGCTTATAGAAAAGTTGTAGTCTACCAAAGAACAACGGAATCCCAAGCTTTTCAACCCATATTGGAAAGTATATGCAAGATAATCTAGGAATGTCAGTCCTGCAGCAAGGAACTTGTTATTGAGCCTTAAACATACTGGCTTACGGAATGTTATCCCAGAAGGAGGGAACAGTTTCTCCTGAGGGAAGGGGTCCTAAATGGGTGATTGTCTCTCAGAAAAGAAAAGAGTGCCTGTGTTTGTGGGTGCATTGACCTCTTTCTTCAGTGATTGCTGCCTCTTTGGGCCTTCCTTTTGCTCGTTTCAGCAGAATAGGCAGCTGTTTGTTTCTGAGGGCTTCACTGTCAGTGGAGACCATAATGTGTTTCTCATAGCCACGTGCTGTTTCATGTTCTCATTGATGTTTGAACAGAGCCAAAGAAGGCATGCTTACATTTGTGGGTTGCACAAAGCAGGGAGGTGCTAATCCAGTGGATGGCTAAATCTGAAGGTGGAAAAGATGTATAAATAGGTACAGTGATAGATCAAAATCAGAAATACAAAATTTAATGCCATTAAGTGTAATGTCTTGTAATTTAACTTCTACAAATCAATTACATAATATGAGGCTCTCATTATCGTGTTCCCTGTGAGGTCAACACTATAAGCATGGAATAAGAAGAGGGGTTGCCTTGTCAAAGGATGAGTACAATTAGTAGATACTCAATAAATATTCACATAAAAATTAAATACAACACTGATATGGTTTGGTTGTGTCCCCACCCAAAATTTCATCTTTAATTGTATGTAATCTCTATAATCCCCATCATCCCCACATGCCAAGGGAGAGACCAGGTGGAGGTAACTGAATCGTGGGGGTGATTCCTCATGCTCTTCTCATGATAGTGAGTGAGTTCTCATGAAATCTGATGGTCTTCTAAGTGTTTGGTAGTTCCTCCTGCGTTCCTTCTCCTCCTGCTGCCTTGTGAAGAAGATGCATTGTTTCTCTTTGCCTTCCACCATGATTGCAAGTTTCCCGAGGCCTACCCAGTCATGTTGAACCGTGAGTCAATTAAACCTTTTTCCTTTATAAATTACCGAGTGTTGGGCAGTTCTTTATGGACGGATGAAAACGGACTAATACAAACATCTAAATAATAGGTTTCTTAACACTTCTTTAACAGTATTTCTTTATGCTCCTCAATAATATGCATTTGCATTTCATAAGAGAGTTTCTCAGAGTCCCTCTCTGTACCTATTGTGCTTTTGTGTATTTTCCGACTTTACAGACATGTGATTCATGCGTGGAGTTAGCTCCTTTTCTTTTTTTTATTTCTGTGGTCATTAAATAATATAATACCCAGCTCAACCCCACAGCTCTACTCCACAACTGTATCTCCTGAGGAAATTTTGTTCCTTGAGAAAAAATTTCTAGATGTAATTCCATTCTAATATGATTATTCCCAATTTTCTTCAGCATACACAAAATTATATGTTCATTTTAAACATGGCTGACATTAATCATTGCATTTAGTTTCTGGATTGTTCTACAATGTTTTACATTTGTTGATCTGTAGCTTTATAATCTGTTTATACTCTTGCTTGATTTTGTGAGGAATAAAATACAGAATAGTGATATTTTGAGGAATATAACATGTTATTAATGTTATTTATTTATATTCCTCAGATTTTATTAATTCATACGTTATTAATAAATTGAGTTCAGTGAAATATTACAATATTGGGAGGAGGAGGGAAAAGAAAAGAATGATTCCAAACTGAATCATATGTTTAACAAGATATTCTGAAACTTGATAACACGACCTTGTTTCTAGACCATTAGACTTAAGTGCTAGCCACTTTGGCAAATATCACATTTGCCACAAATGTGATAATAATAAAGGCATGTGTTGGCCTGTACAAATAATGTATTGTGATCATTGTAGCTCTTTGTAGACTGTCACTGGTGCACTAATAGGTAAACAAAGTACGTTATCCAAGAGCTCTGCCCTGAAGGCTTAGAATCTGTATCATTTAGTCAACAAAATTTAGACATAAATAAATATTGACACTCTGAAGGGATTGCCTAGCTGCTTTCTAGGTTATTGCTGGGAATCCACAGAGAATATGTGAAGTTAACCTTTAAAGATAAATCACTTAAAGTATGAGGCAAAAAAATCATTACCATATACACATATGCTTACCTAAAAGGCAAACAAGGAAGTGGAGGAAAAATGAGAAGTGGTTTAGAAAAACAGAAAAGAAAAAGAACCTTTAGGTTGATTATGGAGGTCACGGGAGTGTAGTTTAACCCAGGAGTTAAATACTGCAGCCTGGAATGGATCTGAATGACTAGGTCTGTGTTGAGGACATACTAGATGGGAGGAATTGGGCTAGTCACTCTGGATATAGAGTTAAATGGGACAGTGTTTCCCCAGGAGAGCACAATAAGCAATGACTTACTACGCATCCCTTACAGGTAAGCATGGAGGACTCATTGGAATGCAGAATGGAACTACCCATCCCAACCTCACAGCCTCATAGGAGGCTTGCCAGAGAAGGAGGGATGTGGTAGCTGGATCCTGAAAGGTCATAGGAATTAGTCAAACAATGGGAGTGGGTTGGGCTTATCTAAGGGAGAAGGTGCTTTCCAGGCAGGGGACCAGTGTGTGAAATAGCCCATGGATAGATGTGGGACTACAAGTTAGGTGTGAATTGTGTGTTTGGCAGAATCACGGTCACAAAAAATCTTGTGGCTATATTAAGTTACATATTAGGCAAAAGCAGATTTATGTCGCAGATGGAATGGTTGCTAAGCAGTTGACTTGAAAATTGTGAGATTTTCCTGGATTATTCAGGTGAGCTCAATAAGATCACAGGAGACCTTAAGAGTGGAATAGGGAGGCAGAAGAGGAGGTCAGGGGGATGTGATGTGAGGACTCATCCTGTTGATTCTGGCTTTGGAGATGGAGGAAGGGGCCAGGAACCAAGGAATGCAGGCAGTGTCTAGTAGCTGGAAAAGGCAAAGAAACATTAGATTGGTGCAAAAGTAATTGCAGTTTTTGCAATTACTTTTAATGGCAAAAACTGCAATTACTTTTGCACCAACCTAAGCGATTCGCCCCTGGAGCCTCCAGAGTGGCACATGTCCCTGCCAACACCTGGATTTTAACCTAGGGAGACTGTGTTGGGCATGTGACCTTCAAAACCCGAAGACAAATGTATGATGTTTTAAACCACTCCGATTGTGGTAATTTGTCACGGCAACAACAGATAATACACATGAAGAACTTATTGAAAGTGCAGGGGGAGTAGCAGTGAGACTGGAGAGGCAGGTGAGGAGAACACTTTATCCCCTACTCTGTGGTGTGCGTTTTATCCTGATGGTCATGGGGAACTCTGGATGGGTTTAGGTAGGGGAGTGATAAGCTTTTGTGTCTTAGAAGTGTCACTCAGGAAATAGGAAGGATTCGAGGCTACATGGAGTTCGGAGAGTGTCAGGAGGGAATGCACTGACTTGGGAATTTTAATTAATCTGAATCAGCGCAATTCGCTGAGTGTTTATGTGTTGAGGAGGAAGAAAGGGCAGCATCAAGAATGTGAGCTAGGTTCTTGACTGGAGAGTTGGCACATGGTGGAAAATTCACTGATATAAGACACACAGTAGTAGGTAGAAATGAGTTTTGCAAAACGCTGGTAGAAAGTTGATGGGTTTTTTTTTTTTTTCCTGACGACCACTTAATTCTCTGAGAAGTAGGAGGTAAAGTCATCTATTGAAAAATAGTGGGTTAGAGGTGTGAAGTGGAAATTCTAAGGAAGAAAATTAAGTTTTCATCATCTTCCGTGAGTAGGAGTTAGAATTTCTGCTCACTGTGAAAACAGAGGAATTAACAGGCAGCTGTGAAGGCTGCAATGAATGTTGGGCCTCTTGAGCACTTTATTTCTTATGACTGGAATAGCTCCCTTATTCTTAAACTCTTTGTCTTTGTCTTAGCTTTGAGATGATCCATTAAAAAATTTTCTCTGAGGATATATCAGCTGGTAATAAAGTGCCTAAATCTGGGCTCTTTGAAGCCCTGTATCATGACCCCAAAGACCTTTTGAGACAATGGCTAGCATGCTGGGTCATCACTTACACTTTTGAATGCATTTCTTCCTCTCCATAGCTTTTTGGAGAATCATATAATCTCAATTGGAAAATAACACTTGTTACCTGGGCAAAGACCTTGACCTCATGCCCACGTCCTTCCAGGCTCTTCCTGGTTGCCCAGGTCAAGTTGTCCATTTCATTTTGAAAATTTCTGGTGTTGGAAAATACATCGTCTGATGACAGCTCATTCTGTTTTCAGATGTCTCCAATCCCTAGATATTTCTTTCTTATATTGAACTAAAACCTACCTCCCTATAATTTTACAAGGTTATTCGATTTCTAGAGAATTTAATCCCTCTTAAATCTGACAACCTTTTCAGTATTTGAAGGCAGCTTGCATGTACCTCTCTAAGTCTCTTCTAGGCTAAGCAGTCTCAATTTTTTACCATCACCAGTTTTTCAACTGTTCTTCGCATGTTAAGTCTCCTTCCTTTCACTATCTTGGCTGGATTTCTCTAAAACATCATATGCTGCCATATTTTTTTGTTTGTTTGTTTAAGTATGGGGACTCGGGTTGGAAAAAAGCCCTCCAGGTATTGTTTTGTTTGAGCAGCAAAAAGTAGAACAGAATATCATCTCCATTTTCTGTAATCAGTGAGAATTGCTAGCAATTACCCTCCTAGGATACCCTTTTTCCTACAAGCTCCTCTCACCAACCTCGGCTTAGCCTTCCCATCTCTTACCTTGGTCTTGTTATCTTGATAGATTCCTTCATTCAATACAAATGCATTGGGTAGGTTCTATCTGTTAGGTCATCTGATGCGTATTGGACCTAAAGAAGGAAATAAGTTTGCCTCTGCCATCAAGGAGAGCAAAGTCTGGTTAGAATAAACTATAAGCAAACAATATTGAGGGGATAGATTGATCAGAAGGAGTATCTGTTGTATTGGAGGAAGGAAATATATGAAGGTTAATAGAAATAAAATGTATTACATTGATGAATTCATTCATTCAACCAATGAATATTGAATTCATGGCCAATTGCTCTTGCGAGCACTGAAGTTACAATAGTGAACAAAAATATGGGCATTGTCTGGTGGAGCTTTGATTCCATAATGAGAGATCGGAAAAAACCAACAAAACCAAACCCAGATAGCAAGTCAACATGGAATAGCCTTTATTTGGAACAGGGGTCTGCAAACTATGGCTTATTGGCAAAATCTGGTCTGTCACCTTTTCATGTAAATAGATTTGTGGGAACACAGACACACTTATTTGTTTATATATCGCCTATGGCCGTTTACACGCTACAGTGACAGCCTTGAATAATTACACGCAGAAACCATGTGGCCTGCAAAGGTGAAAACATTTGCTTTCTGGCCCTTTAAGGAAAAGTTTGCTAGCCCCGATCTAGAAGAGTAAAGCAGGCAAGGGAGGGGTGATGAGCCCTGCGGAGGGGCAGGAGGACAGATTCCTCTTTATAGAGGTTGGTCAGAAAAAGTTGTGATGATGGGGTAACATTTGAGTAGAGACCTGAGGAATTGCAGAAGCAGCCCTGTGGACACCTCAGGGAAGAGCACTGTAGGTAGGAAGAGAAAAGCAAAGGCAAAGCGCCCGGGGAGGGATTCAGCTTGGTGTGCTCCAGAAGGTGCCCGGGGAGTGGGTGCCCAGGCAGTGAGTGCCCTGGAGTGAGTCATAGCAGAGGAGGCCCATCACACAGGGCATTGCCAGGCCCAGAGGAGAGCCCTGGCCTTGGCAGGGTGAGGTGAGGAGCCACAGGCAGGCTTTCAGCAGGGACACCATCCCAATCACTGCTGGAGGGGAAGGAGGAAGAAGGGCAGATGAGAATCTGTTGCAAAAGTGGGACTCTGGCTAGGATGTCATCATGGAGAACACAACGAGAAGTGGCGACACCCTGGGTTCCACCTGAAAACAGAGTCAACATGATTTCCTGATGACCTGGGTGAGATGAGAGAGGGAAGTCAGGTGTAATTCCCCTTTAAAATGGTTTTCATGAGGAAATAATTTCAAACTTACAATAGCTGCCAAAATAGTTCAAAGAACGTCAGTTATACCCTTTCCTAGATTCACCTCTGGACACTTTACCCCAGTTGCTTCATCATTTCTCTCTCTCTAGAGCTCTACACACACACACACACACACACACACAGAGCTATACATATATATGTGTGTTTATGCAGTATACACACACCAAGATGAACATACATGCATATAATTCTGAATAATTAAAGGATAAATTACATTTATTATGGCTTTTTACTCCTAAATATATCATATTTCCGAAGAATAGGGATATTCTCATAAATAATCAAAGAACAAATAACTGATTTCTCTCTCTCTATTTATGTATATATGTATGCATTCTTTTTTTTTTGGTTTGAGCAACTGGTAGGATGTACTAGCTAATCACTTGAGACAGGGGACATATTAAGAGAGAGAGTTACTTTGGGGTGTGAGGGGAAATTGGGAGTTTCATTTTTGACTTACGAAATTTGAGTTGCTTGTTAGAGACTCCAGGAGATGTGTAAATAGGCACTTGGACAAGAGGTTTGGAATTGTGGAAAGAAAGCTGGTCTTATAGATGTATTTAAGGCACTGAGCCTCCTCAGGGGAGTGAATGTAGGCGAAGAGGAGACCTGAGGACTGGGTCCTGGTTCTCCTGACCATTTAGATATCAGGGAGATATGGATGAAAAGCAAGGAATGCTAAAAAGACGTTTGCTGTGAAAACGATCATGGAAATAACCCAGTAGCTGAAGGGAGTGTGAGAACACTGGAGTTTTTATTTGTTTTCGGGTTGATACCTTACCTGTGCATTCTTCTCTTGATAGAAAATGTCTAGTATGGAAATGATGATGCAGTAAGGAAAAGGCCTCCTAGGGTGATGTTTTTGAGTAGGTGAGAGGTGTGGGATCTGGGACCCACATGGAAGACTTGGCCTTACATTGCTAGAAATGCTCATCCTTTGTTACAAAAATGAAGGCAAGTATGTGGGCACAGATGAAGTGGGTTATAAATTTGGTTGAGAGTGAGTGGAAGTTCTTTTCTGCTTGCTTTATTTTCTCATTGAAATAGAAATCAAGGATGCACTGAAAGGATGGAGGAGTTGCAGTGCTAGGCATTTGAGGACAGAGAGGGTGAGAATTGTCATTTAGGAGTTGGAATAAGAGATGGACCCAGGAAATGTTGAGGATACTGACAGCACTTGATCTTAGTGGTCGTTAATGAACACTCAGACCAGCCACTTTCCTTGTGTGTTTTCTCCACTTGCCTTCACTATCCTGGCAAAGAATGGCAATTTGGATTGACCCGGGGTTGAGGTTTGGCCAAGTCAGAAGAAGGAGGACAGCGAGGGAAGGGTGTATGCAAAGAAGTGCCTGTCATGGAGGATCTGGAACCTGAGCTGAAGAAGGAGACAAGTGAGGGCTGCAGGGACTGACTGAGCAGTGGTGAGACTGGGGCACTGTGGTTCCAGGTGGGGGTAAAGGAATTTTGAAGACGGGCTGTCAGAGACAGGTGGAGAGGTAAAAGTGCTGCTTAAAGGTGGGTTCCTCAAATTGACCTGCCCGCGGAGGATCACATTCAGGTCACAAGCACAGTTTCAGTGTTCCAAATGCTGTAGTGTGATGAGTGGTATTCGAGACATGCAGATAGCATGGACATGCATGGGAACAGAATATAACCCCGGCACAATGGGGCAAGGGAAAAGTGTTGGAGAAAGCTTCTCAATGTGGGCCACATCCCAGTGAAGGCTTGATGATAACCTTATAAGATGTGTTTGAACTTGAGGGTTTCATGGATCTTGTTATTGCCTCTGAAATACACAGAGATGAAATTATATGCTTTTTTCATTTTATCAAGTGCAAGTACTTTCATTATTTTTAAATTTTATTAAATAGCTCATTTATGTTTTGGATTTCTTCAGATCTTTTCTTCAGTTTTCTACTTGTCCTAAATTTCAAATTTTACATTTTATAATACATCTATCTTTATCCCCAAGTCTGTTGGTATTTCAATGTTGTTTGTTTATTGCAGAAGAATTATCACAATGTGAGGGGTCTTTCGATCTTCTTCTGTAAGATTCCTACATATTTGAATAAAATTAAACATAGCATTTAAGTTACTCTTTAAGGTGATATTACGATCACAAATGCTAAAAAGAAATTTTTTTTTTTTTTTTTTTTGGTTGTTGAGACAGGGTCTCACTCTGTTGCCCAGGCTGGAGTTCGGTGGCATAATCATGGCACACTGCGAAGCCCCCATCTCCCAGGCTCAAGTGATCCTCCTGCCTCAGCCTTCTGAGTAGCTGGGACTTCAGGGGTGCACCAACATGCCCAGCTCATTCTTTATTTTTAGTAGTGATAGGGTCTCCCCATGGTGCCCAGACTGGGAGTTTGGTCTCAGACTCCTGAGTTCAAGTGATTCTTCTTCTTCAACCTCCCAAAGTGCTGGGATTACAGGTGTGAGCCACCATGCCCGGTAATAAATTATTCTTTACCAAAGGAATAAATGTATGATTTTAAAAGTTTGAAAGTTTATATGCCTCAAATTTGAAACTATTAATGATGTTTGAAAACTACACACACTCTCAAAGTGTCGGAGCCTCATAGTGACTACTTTGATCTTCTCTGAGTAGTGGTTAACCAATGTCAAAATTAGACAGCTTTATATTACTGTGTTCCACTAGATCATAGAGAACTTTATTTCAAAAAACGTTCAGTTGAGTAACTGAAAAGAAAGTTGGGTGGGGGGTGGTGGGGACTTGGTTTAATTGGTTAATCCATTCTAAAGAACATAAACGAATGTTATCATTGATCATAGAGAATAAAAACCAGGGATAAGATTCAATAAATACACATTTACTACCAATTACCTGTGGGTTTTAATTTAATTTGGGTCTTTGCTTGAAGCCAAACTTTGTCCCAAACTAATATGTGGATACTTTATTCATGAAACTTTTAATTACGTGGCAGTTCTCTCAGAAGAGAATCAAACTCATGTTTCTTTGCCTCTCATCATAATTTTTGGATAAAGGAAGGCAGGATTCTTTTGAGAGATGAGGCTTTTGAAGGAAAGTGTATATGTAATTGGTTGTGTGGTTTGGATGAAGAGGAAAGAGATTTAAAATTGGTGGGCTTCATTTAAGATTTAAAATGGAAGATTTAATCAAGCACAGATCTTGTAAAACGTAAGGGTCATGGCCAATGATTGGTTATAACGTAGTTCAGAGAATGTATGTCAAGTGTGACACATTATCTTTGGAGTTCTTTGCTGTAGCCAGATTTAATGTTAACTTAATGCTGGAAAAAATATCAATTGAAACATAATACATTCAGCTAAGGTGTTCTTTCCTTTGCATAAAGATGGAAATGACACACTGAAATATCCTAATTCTAATTGCCCATTTTTCCCACAAAATAAATAACATACTCCCATAAAGCAATGTCCTTTATTATTATTAGTTTATATAATGAGTTATTGTCCTCTTTAGAGCAGAAACTCTGAGTCATCTTTTGCAAATCAACTAAGATACCATCATCATTTTATTTCCTTTCATGAGTCTATAATACATACATAAAGAATGACCTATTCATAGTTATTTCAAAGTGCCACTTTGAGATTTATGTTTTCAAGTAGCTGATTCTTAAGGCATAGAACATTACCTCTTTATGTATTCAATAAACATTATTCAATAAACATGCGCTGAGCATTTGCATTTCCACATCCTGTGCTTGATATTAAGGATGATAAGGTAAGAGAAACAAGCCTACAGTTTGCAGTAGAGTTTCTCAACTGGGGGTGATTATCCCAGGGGGCATTGGGCAATGTCCCAAGATATTTGTGATGGTCATGACTTGGGTTGGGGGAAGTTTTTACTGGCATCCTACAAGGCACAAGAGAGGTCCATACAACAAATAATTATCCAGTCCTATTGTCAATAATTCCAATGTCAAGAAACCCTGGTCTAGAGGGAGCATGTTGCTCACAGTTATAATTCTATAAAATAAGTCCAAAAATAAAGCTCTGGCACACAGTGCTCTCTCACAGCTCACAGAAGGCAGCACCTAGGCTTGACGGTGGTGGATGGACGTGGGTTGTGTGTGGGAACCTCCCTGAATAAAGCGTCCTCTCCTTTGAGGCTTGAAGGCTGGGGAGGAATTAATCTGGCAGATGAAGAGAGGTGAGTTTTCTAGTGGAAGGAACCTCATATGCAAATTCACAGAAGCAAGCATCATCTTGGAATGATTGGGGTACAGCATAGTTAGGATAGCTGGGGTTTAGATCCATGCAAGAGTCATGAGAAAGAAGGCTTTGAATCAAGTTGAGGGATACGAGGGTGAAAAGCCTGGAGTAGGTGGAAAAGATATTGAACCATCTCCAGTACCAGGGGAGAGCCATTGAGGGGTGATAAATAGGACGGCAACGTGGGTGCATTGCATGCTACGCCCTTCACACAGTTGTGTGGAGCATGGCTTGGAACTAGGACTGTCAGGACCAGTTAATTGACTGGAGCAAGTTAGACATGATGAGGTGGTTGGGGATGTTTGAAGATACGTTGAAGGTAGAAATGACAGGTCTTTAACAAATTCACTGTGATGAGTGAGGAAGAAACAATGCTGATGTTTTTGGCTTAAGATGCTGAGTGGGTACTGGTGCCTTCATGTGAAATAAGAAATTCATGCTGAGAAAGATGGTGAATTTAGGTTTGGGCTTGGCAGTGCTACCTGTGGATCATCTGGTCAGGAAGAAAAGACATTCTGGGGAAGGGAAGGACACTGTGGTTGACCTTGAGAATGCTCAGGGTAGTTGAAAGGAATGAGATTCCGTGTCAGGAATCTTAGGAACACCAAAACTCAAGGAACAGACAGGCCAGGTGGGGCTATGCAGGAAACTGAGGACTTAAAGAAAAAAAAGGCAATAGAAAAAGTAGCTGGCCAGGTACAGTGGCACACACTTGTCATCCCTACACTTTGAGAGGCTAAGGTGGGAGGATCGCTTGAGCCCTGGAGTTTGAGACCAGCCTAGGAAACATAGTGAGAACCTGACTTTACAAAAAATAAAAATAATTGTCTGGGAGTGGTGTCACGTCCCTTGTCGTCCCAGGTACCTGGGAGGCTGATGTGGGAGGATTGCTTCAGCCCAGGAGGTTGAGTCTACAGTAAGCCATGATCGCTCCACTGCACTCCGGCCCAAGTGACAGAGCAAGACCCTGTTTCAAAAAAGAAAAAGAAGAAAGAAAAAAGAGTCAGGGGTTCCGGTTAAGGCAGTTTCAGGAGTGGTATTCTCATCAGTGTCAAAGAAAGATAGAAGGTAACTTGCTTAGAGCCCATTGGGTTGGGCTACATAGAGGTCACTCGGAATCCCTAAAAAAATGGGTGGTAGCAGGGCCTGTCAGAAGGCAGTGGGATAAGGAGACTCTTGGGAGGGTGAGGATGGGAGACAGGGAGTGCAGTGAGCTCTTTAAGAAGCCTTCCCCGAAAATGGAGAGCGCTAGAGGGGAAAGGCTGATGCTTAAAGCTGGGATTAAAGTTGGCATGCTTATCTGTTGAGCACGCAAGGCCAGCAGTGTTTTATGACTTCCTCTGAGCATTTATGGTTGCTGATGTTGTTATTTTTGATATATTATAATTGTTACCAAGACTGTATGGAACCATCAACCTCTGATAGACATAATATCAAAAGCATGAAAGGATGTAGACTTGATTGAAAACATTCACCATTTCAGTTTCTTTAAAACAAAAGGGACATTCCTCTCTCGGGTGGGAAAGTGGTTCATGGTCGGAGACAAGCAGCTGAGCAATGTGTGGGTGCAGTTTGTTTTGCGTGGGGGAACACAGAGGGACAAAGAGGTCAGCTCTGAATTGCACTGCAGGCGGCAAAATGGAAAGGACGTCGTTTTTAAACCGGCAAATGAACAGAATGAAAAGCAGGAGCGCAGCCCAGAGAGCAACTTCCTGCCTTGGCATGCTGAAAACTTTTAATTATAAACGTTTGCTCGGCTGTGGGAATGCTGTCAGATAGGAGGTTCAGCGGAAGCATCTTCGCCTTAAGTGAAAGAGAAGTGGTTGCATGGTGGGCTTTGCAATCGTGGGCTCAATGTGCACACGTTAAAGAGAATGTTGCGTGGTCCTCTGCAGTGTATTTTCTTGCCAACCATTCTATAAGGCTATGCTGTTCATTATGTTCATTAGATCCATTAATATTCTTCTACTGATTTTCCAGATTCTAGTTAATAATGCAGTGTTCTTCCTAACCCAGTAACTTTTCAGACTTAACAGCAGCCATTGAGAAGTTTGACACATAAAATGCAGCAGAAATGTTGAATGAAACTTAAATATATTCATAAGAATATGGAATAAAAAAGAGGAGAAGCAATCAGACATGGTAACATGAATCCCCACATCATTTTTATTTGTATTTTTACTTGCATTATTTAATTAAAAGCCTTTAAAGGAAGCATCTATGGACTATTCAGACCTATAGTTATTAAAAGTGTCCAGAGAATCAGCATTCATTTGCTGAGTGAGATTTAAATACTCCAAAGAAGAGCGTTAAGTCCAGGTCCTGGGGATGGATTTGGAAGCAGACTCAAAGGATAATTCTTGCCCTGTTACTTATATTCTCTCTCTTAATTAGTTTATGGCTAAAATGGGCAAACCACTACCTGCTTTACAAGGATGACACAAAATGTAAATCAAAATGAATATTTGTGTATTTCTTCTGAAACGAGGGATGAAGGTTGCTTATTTTGTAAAGTATCACTGCAGAAACACACTGCAGAGACTGTTTCTGCATATCCATAGGGTTCAGGAATGTTGTTGGTGATTCATCATCCTACTAAGTTGGACAATAATTATCTTTAAAAGTCTATGGTTACAGACTTAACAAATGACTATTTAGACATATTGAATGTAATTATTTGATTACATACAGTATCTTCTTAAAATTAGATTGAGCCATCTGAAATTGTCATTTGTATAGGTCCAAAAAGTCAAATATTGGCAATTTCAGATGGTTCAACCTAATACAAAAGCTATATTCATCTAAGAAACAAACTACATTTCAAATCATAACATGCAAACAGAAGTGGTGGGTTTATATGCATTCTCCTGCAAGCCATTGGTTTGAATAGCATGCTCTCAACATGGAGTTAGGTTTTTCCTGTTGCTTTAAAATGCTTGACAGAATTTGTTTTAAATTATTGTGCAATCCCTTCATAAATTGGGAAGTGATGGGGAATTTTTTCAGGTGGAGCTATAGGTAGATCCGGTGAACATATTTCAGAATATACCAGCAAAGCTGGTTGAGTTAGTTGAAACCCATGGTGATACTTATTTTTAAGTTGAAAATGGCTCTTAGAGTGATGCCGGTTTCCAAAAAAAAAAAAACAGAAAAAAACCCCCACAAACAAACAAACAAAAAAACCCAGTGTTTGAAAAGCCTTATCTAAATAGACACTGTCTCTTTTGAGAAATACTATTATCGTTTATTCATTAAATAGAACAAATCAAGTTCCAAATGCCATATTGAAATTGCTGTGCATTTGTTGTTTTTTATTACAAGAATAAAAGAGTCTAGCTTTTCTTTCTCTTTTCCTTTGAGTGTTGTTTTATAAAGGAAGTCAGGCATTATTTTGTTTATAATTAAAGACTGTGTACTAAAGCACAATTTGAATAAGCAACTTTAATTAATCAAGGAAAAAAAACCCAGCAACCTTCTACACCCATATTTCGGTTTCTAAGAGTGAGTAAAAAGGGTTTTCTTTTTTTCCCCTTTGAGGTTAGAAGCAGGTCAGGTCAGTAATTGGAGCTGGCTAGTCATCAGCTGCTTTGACCCGCTAGGCTAAAATTTTCTTTACTACAGGAAAGTGTAATCAGAAAACCAGATGTATCCTCATCCTGAGACCGGAGCATAATGAAAAGCAGGCAGTCCATTTATTTTCTCCCAGCCTTTCAGATTTTCACTCAGCCATTTGGGGTTTGACTTTGCACTGGGCTGAGGAACTGCAGTGGGAGGCATTATTTAACTGGATCACAATCCAGAGATGTCCGAATTGAGACGCAAATGCTTGTATTGTCTTGGATCTCCTATTTCCTTCAAAAGTTGATTGCTATTATGTGTTTTTGCCTGAAAACAAAGAATGAACTACAGATTTCAAGTAAATAGCTAGGAGCCCATTCATTACAGGCTTATCCTGATTATAAGAACATTCTCCTGAGTTCCTATATATCGTGTATCTGGGATTGAATGAGGAATAGGAGAGCATATCCTTCTGAAGGTGGAGGAAGGGTTACGTACAGTTTGAACAGGCATATTCCATATAACTCTTATTTTCGTAACACAAACTACCTTATTCTGTATTCAACCCTGTACATTTATTTGTCCTACTTTCATCCTAAAGCTTCTCAGATGCTTCCTAGCCCAGTTCCATTATTGAAATTCACACACATGTGCTAGTTTTCATTAAAAAAAGAAGTCACCTATGAACATATGTGTGCATGTACCTTTGTAATAGAATTATTGATATTCCTTTGGGTATATACCCAGTAATGAGATTGCTGAATCAAATGGTATTTCTGGTTCTAGATCTTGGAGGAATCACCACGCCATCTTCCACAATGGTGGAACTAATTTGCATTCCCACCAACAGTATAAAAATGTTTCTATTTCTCCACAACCTTGTCTGCATCTGTTGTTTCTTGAGTTTTTAATAATTGCCATTCTGACTGGTGTGAGATGGTATCTCATTGTGGTTTTGATTTGCATTTCTCTAATGATCAGTGGTGTTGAGCTTTTTTTCATGTGTTTGTTGTTCGTGTGAATGTCTTCTTTTGAGAAGTGTCTGTTCATGTCCTTTGCCTACTTTTTAATGGGGGTGTTTGTGGTATATATACACGGTGGAATACTATGCAGCCATAAAAAGGGATGAGATCATGTCCTTTGCAGGGACATGGATGGAGCCAGAAGCCATTATCCTTAGCAAATTAATGTAGAAACATAAAACCAAACACTATATGTTCTCACTTATAAGTGGTAGCTGAACAATGAGAACACATGGTCACAGGTAGGGGAGCAACGCACACTGGGGCCTGTCAGGGGTAGGGTAGGGGGAAGAAGAGCTTTAGGAAAAATAGCTAATGCATGCTGGGCTTAATACCCAGGTGATGTGTTGATAGGTGCAGCAAACCACCATAGCACACGTTTACCTATGTAACAAACCTCCACATCCTGCACATGTACAGGGACTTAAAATGCAAATAAAAATTTAAAAAAAGAAGTCAACTAAAATGTAGTGATTTTTAAACCCAACTTTTGTAGACATAATTGTGTAGATCATGATACTGTTGGAACACTTTTAAGACAAGCTTGAACTGGTTTTTGAACATTAGGTGGTCAAAAGCTCTCTATAATAGTGACAAAGATATTTATTGGAAACATAGATGAATAAAGAAAAAAATTCAATTTACAAAACTATTAGTCTTCTGATAGATGTTTTTAAGGACCACAATTAAGAAGGAATCTTCACCACAAACTGCAGAAAAGACTGTTTAGACTTCTGAAAGGCCATACCATGTAGAATAAAAGGGTCAATACTGTTCTTTTACCTCTTCTAAGTAGTTTTCAAGGAAGTTAGGTCAGGAAATGATTTGGAAGAATCAAAATGCTTAAGTACTTTATATACATATGAGTCAAAACTGGAATTATGCCTAGGGTACAGAAAAGAAACATTGCATTCTTTAGCTTCTGATTTTAATTCAGTGAAGGTGTTGAAGGAAATAAGGAATGTCTGGTAGAATCTATTCTTTTATGTGGCTTGGATATAGTTTAAAAGAATCAGGAGAGGGAGATGAGATATAACAATCCATATTAGGGATCCTTAAAAATAGTTGTGGAAGACATGTATTTTCTGAATCATCTCAGTGACACATTGCAAACCCTTAGTTATTGGAATGCTTTAAATACAACAGATGAGTTTATTATTTGTACATACAGTAGATATGTGATCCTCAAAAGGTTGGTATAATTTATCTCACCTTTTCAAATGTCTTGTCCCAGGAATTGTTCCAGGACATACAAAAGAGAAAAAACTGAGGAGAGTTTAAAAACCTCCATTCTTACCTCCTATCTTGAGCCAAGATGGTAGGTGCTTTTCCCAGATCCAAGATTGTAGAGGGAGTTCTCTTCTCTGGCTGAAGTTATCTTCTTGGGATCATTTCAGATGTTAGTCACAAAATAAAATAATTTGTGCTGGATTTCATATAACAGTGTAGCACTTTATTCTATGAAGTTATTCTACTGTGAGAAAAAAATGGAAGTGCTTTGGATCCGTGTTCCCTGTGTGACGTTTGGAATGAACGAAAGGAGAGAAGAAATGAAAGAGCCTCGCTGATAGATTTTTGGTGATGTCCATTCTGCTTCCTTCCTCCTGAGTGAGCGAGTGCAGCGTCTCTCACAGATACCCACTCTTCCAATCTGACGTTTCTCTTCTCAGCTTCACTTCCTCTTTTGTTCTCTTTGATTTTTCTGCTTTCTCTTTTGAAATTCTTGCACCCCCGCCCCAATTTTTCCAAGATTTAAAACCACTGACAGGTGGGAAGGAATGGGTAAGATTTCAGTAGCTGTGGTTGGGAATCCCTTATGAACTTAAGAACTGCACAAGTAAATAGGGCATGTCCCAGAGAGACACTGAAGTTAGTATGCTTGGGCCTATCCTAAGGAATTAAAAAAGGAAGTCAACTATTTGCTAGAATAAAGTTCTCTATACTTTCTTTTTAAAAAATGTTTATAATATATTTTGCTGAAACGGATATATCTAAAACATTGTTATCATTCTATACTTTCTTGTTTGAAACACTGATTTGACTGCAGGTCATTTTGGTTTTTTGTCTTGTCAAAAGTATGTTAAGAAAAGGAAAGAAATGAAAGGATAGGAAAATAGCAAAAATGACTGTGAAAAAGGCAGAGACACTGGAATGAGCATGTTGAGTAGAATTCTCATTTCTTGTCAGTCTTTTCCAGCCTTACTCTCATTGCTGAATCATATCTTTTTTTGACTTGGCTTTGGGAAAAATGGTCATCTGATGAAACTTTTCTTTAATGCACTGATCAATTATGTTTCTCCTCACATAGGCATTCTTCCTCTCTCCCCTCTGGACGTAAACTCCACATATTTCCGATTTCTTTGTTTCTTTTTCACCCCCATCAACAAGGTGCCTGTTCTAGATTCCATTCTCTCAAGATTCTGCTTCCTGTGGTGACCACTAAAACCTGATGCAATGAATTCAGGGTAACATGGGCATAGAAAGTTAGATCCCTGATTCAAATCTAACCTTACAGAAAACTGACAATGGAGTGCTTCTTATGTCTTTGTCAAATAGTAGTGAAGACTGTCCTGTAACTTGTATGACTGTGATCGTCTTCATTTTTTTTTTCCCCCCAAGACAAGAGTCTTGCTCTGTCACCCGGGCTAGAGAGCAGTGACAAAATCTCAGCTGACTGCAACCTCCACCTCCTGGGTTCAAGCAATTCTCCTGCCTCAGCCTCCTGAGTAACTGGCATTAA
Source organism: Theropithecus gelada (assembly GCF_003255815.1). Lineage (NCBI taxonomy): Eukaryota > Metazoa > Chordata > Mammalia > Primates > Cercopithecidae > Theropithecus > Theropithecus gelada. The sequence goes on along the minus strand of NC_037685.1, from coordinate 45,033,796 downwards.
AGGCACACACCACCATGCCTGGCTAATTTTTGTACTTTTAGTGGAGATGGGGTTTCACCATATTGGTCAGGCTGGTCTCAAACTCCTGACCTCGGCCTCCCAAAATGCTGGCATTAGAGGCGTGAGTCCCCATGCTTGGCCTTGTCTTCAAATTTTACCCTGTAGACTACGAACTTGTGCTACCATGATTTTAATTCACCTTGTCCTTTTAACATTTTTATTTCTTCCTTTCTTAAATTTTTTTTTTAACTACTTTCATCCCACTGACTAAAGCCCACTTTGTTGAAAGGACATAAAAAAATGAGACTAAGTCATTTAAAAGGTTTTCTATTTTTTAATCTAAAACTGCATATTCTACTTAATGTAGAATTTAGATCTCTAAAATAAAACAAAATATGGCAGACATATATTCATGCATTTTAAGTGGAAGCTAAACTCTATTTCTTAGAGAAAAAAATATATAAATTATGCTGAGAGCAAATCTAGGCATGTCTTTCAAGATTTGCCTGTTTGAAAATGTTACAATGATCTTAAAACTGAATGTTTTATGTTAACTGCAAATACATTTTAAATCCAGTCACTCTGAGTCAGACTAAATGTTCTTCTCCTTAAGGATGTAAATTTCATTCTTGGGATTTTGTTAAGTAATTAATTTTGAAATCAGTGTATATGCTTAGAATCAAACAATATCTTGGAAAAAAGCGTATTACAAATTTAAAGAATGACCAAGTAGAAATAAAAATGAGAAAAAAAAGAAGATTCAGTATTATAATGGTGTGTGACTGCATCTTTGTTAATTTCATGGAGGAGTAATTTTTATCAGTTTATGAAAAATAGACATTTTAATATCTCATACAGAAAAAAACAAATCCGCAAAGTAAAGTTCTTTGCTTTAAGATGCATGTTTAGAAATTAAAATCATAAAATGTTGAGCTAAGAGAATATTTAATCTGAGTGTAAAACGCTCCTTTAAAGCCAGTGCACAGAAGGGTGAAGACAAATCACAGACTAGAAAGTATTTGTATGACTTTTTTGGAGTGGAGGTGGTAGTTGCGTTTTCTAATTGGATACGTAGTCATTTTTACTTTATCTTATTTATTCTCCTTCCAGAATAGTACCAGGAAATTATGTTTTGGCTTCACTTCTGAATCAACAATGATGGTCGCCATCTGCAGAGGATGAGGGAGAAGGAACAGTTTAGCATGAGTATCAGCATTTCTGAGAGTAATTATGTGTTTTTAATTGACACAGTTTATATATATGTATATATATAATTTTATTATATCGACCTATATAAAATTATATGTAATTAGTATATATAATTTTAATTGATAAAGGTACAAATATATAGAGAGAGGTATTATATTACTGTGAAAAGAGAAGGTGTAAAAGCACCACAAACTAAATGATAAATGCTTTTGATATATACAAAATAAACATGGAAATGTTTACAAAGAGAATTAAATGTAAAAATGATATGAAAGAAATTAGAAAAAAAGAAGAAAGAATGAGGAAGGCATCATTGCATATTGATAGGTTAGGGAGTTTGAAGGTACTAGAACTTAAATTCTATTAAGCTTTCTCTATTTCTCTATGCTTTATTTCCCTGAGAAAGGGGATCTTAATATTTGCCACATTTCCTTAGTTGATGTCTGATATTTAGCCACTTGTATTAATACCACTTTTGATTCAGATGACTTATTATTATTATTAACCATACTGCAATCCATGTGTGCAATATGTGGTGTCTTGCCTGTGTCTTCTCATTCTTGCTATCAATTCCTCCAGGTTCAGTTTCTTTGAAAACCACAGAAGGGAAAATGCAGTGGAGAACTTGTGAACAACTGGGTCAGGAAAAACTGTGGCTGCTTTTCAGGGCTCTGATCTAGGAACCCCAGATGCAAAGACATGCTGGCGTCCTCTTGCTCAGCCATTCACCAGGAAACAGGTGAGCCAGCTCACTTCATCAACCTCCGTGTGCAATGTAGCTCAACAAATAACTGATTGACAATCCTTTATAAATATTAACATGGTGCAAAAGTAATGGCAAAAACCACAATTACTTTTGTATTTGTGTACTAATACTGTTGGCTGTGTTGTCACATGCGTGCATTTGGATTTACTGAGGCACTGTTTCAGAGGGTATTATCTGGACTTGTTATACATTTTGACTCACTAAGAGTAATATTCCTAATGTACTTCTTTTTTTTTTTTTTTGGCATAGAAACACTATGTTGAGTCTTATTTTAATGTTTCAAGGTTTCAAAATTTTTCAGTTTGCTAAGCAGATATGTGTATAGAACTTCTCCTAGGGGGAAGAGGAAGACACGATTGAATGAGTTGAAGGCAAGAGTTGAGCTATTACGTGTGTTGTGCCTTTGCAATATGGATAGAATCTATGACTTTTTTTTTTTAACAAAACCCCAAAACTAATTCAGACAGATAAGTATGGTTCTTCAAATACCTTCCTTAATATTTAGAATTTGTTTAATGATTGATGTTACTCAAATATGCTACAACTCTTCTCTCGGAATTACTCTTGGAGTCATTTTAGGAACTAAAAACATAATCCATCTATTTCTTTTGGGCACAGCAATTATTTTGACCAAATAATATTATGCAGCTGGGTTATTCACCCTTATTCACCAAACTTGGCTCTGAATAGCCATTGCCTTTCCCCCCCCACATCCAGAAATAAAGGCCACATGCAAAGTCTGAAGATTGTTTACCAATGACACAATTCCAAAGAAAAGCTTAGAAAATGATTCACAAAAGGAATTTCAAACATGGAAGTGTTTGAGTGATGGCAGTGTCACAGGAATGATGTTGTCACGAAGCCACAGTGTGAAGGTGCATACAGTAGCCACATGCTGGGCATGCTGGATTATGTGTGTATGTGCAGGTGAATTCTTCAAACAGGGAGTGGAAAAGCAGAATTCAGGGACTTGTTGCACACTACTCTGTAGGCCGGTGCCCGGATACCTAGTGTGGCCAGATGTTAGACTCCAACCCTGAGATTCTGCAGCAGGGACCCCAGCACTGGTGGGCGTCACTTGAGCTGCTCCAGTCTCTCTACTGGGGTGATCAGGGTACTGGGGCCAAGGACTTGTGGTGACAGAAACTGGTTTCATCTGCAAGCTCACACCTTGACCCATACTTGAATGCCTAAGCACTAGTCCATAATGACTTCCATGGGCTTCTTGAAGAGGCCAGTCTGAAAGGAGTTGGCCTTCAACAGTTTACCTCCCTATGAGCTGTATCCTAAATATCTCTTGGAACGGAACAGCATGGACCCATCTCTATCAGATCTACCACCCACTAAGAATGGGTACTAGATAGAGTGACAAAGTCCTGAATCCAACTATACGTGGTTTTGTGACTTTGAATAAATCACTAGACCTGCCTGAGTTATAGTTCCTTAATTTTTAATGTGCAAAATAATTCTAGACTTGTTTTACCTTTGCAGTGTTATTATATTCTCTCTATATGACTAAGTGCCTGGAGAGTCTTCATACTGTGGCCCATTATTTTGGAAATTTATGTGAGATTAAAACCAGAGACTTTTAACTTAAATACAGCATGTAACACATCATTTACCTACACAATAACTGCCCAGAATGTGTAAAATCAACCTACATAAAAATTAGGACACTGTTGTTCATCGTGGTAGCAATTTAAATGTTATGAGGTTTTTTTGGTTTGGTTTTTATATAAATTCCTATCTCATAATCCCTTTAGATTATCAAATAGTTGAAGAAATATTTCATTCATAAAAGCTCATAGTAGGCTTAAATGAGTTACAGGCACATCTTATATATGTGTACTCTGGCCAGATAAGCTTTGTTTTTTCAAAGATTCAATTTTAATAAGCCTTTTATGGAACTTGCTATTTCTGCAGTGACTTTCTCCACACGTCATGTAGATTGGTATTTTTTTCTTCAAGTATGCCTGGATCGTACACCCTGACATACTCATAAACTAAATGCAGAAATGGCACTGTAGAAATAATTATTTCATGCACAACATCCTCAAGTTCTTTCCACTGTTTAACCTCAGACACATTGTTCTCATTTCCACTCTTCACAAGACATTTGTTCTTTTCACTGTTCTCTACTTTAAGTGGATGAGGTTCATCTGGTTTGTTGATGTTATGAAATATGGAATTCTCATATCAATGGTTCCAAAATCATATGGGAATACTTTACATCGTGTCTTTGCCATGATGCAGCATTACCTGGCATCATATAGAATGAGTTAACATGATATTAAATTACTCCTTTTTATGTCATTCACATTTTTTATTTTCTGAGGACCTTTGTCTTACTTGCTCTCTACGAAGTGTGCAACTATGACACTGAGACAAGAAATCTCGTTGTGTTTATTTGGAGTTTGATCTTTATATAAAATTATGTATATCGGTGTATTTACTTCAGGGTTTGAGAGAAGGGATGCTAGACAGTGGCATCGGAGGAAGTTCAATTATTTCATGTTTGTTTGGCCCATCTAGTGAGATAAAACAGGTCAACAGATTTAAAAGAAACCTTCTGAAAATGATCTGAGTCTTTGCAAATAATGTCAGTTGACTTTTCCAGAATATTAATTTTGCTGCCCGAGATCATGAGGGTCAGGAATTCTTGAACTGAGTGAAAACAAGCAGATGATTTCAGTTAAATTCTAATTTTAACCAACTATGACCTAGTATACATAAAGATGGCCACGCCTTCGCCTTAGAGCCAAAGATTTATTGTAACTGCTCTTGTTTGATTGTAACTGCTCTCATTTGATTTTTCCTTATTCTTTTAAAGTCCTGATATTTACTAAAGCATTCAAAACTGGAATGGTGGTTCTCAGACTGAGTGTGCATTGAAGTCACACATCGAATCAGTGTAGAGAGAGGCTCTATATGGTTAAAACAAGACTACTGGGTCCCGCCCCAACCTTTCCGATTTTGTGTGCATGGGGTGGGGCCAAGGCTTTGCATTTCTAAGCAGTTCCCAGTTGATGCTGAGGCTGGTGGTCTAAGGAACACCCTCCAAGAAGCACTGGGGTGGACTACAGCAAGGAGAAAGAGGGAAAGTCATGGGCAGCATCATCACCCTCCGGTGCACATGCCGTTGCCAATTTTCTTTTTTTTTTTTTTTTTTGAGACGGAGTCTCGCTCTGTCGCCCAGACTGGAGTGCAGTGGCCAGATCTCAGCTCACTGCAAGCTCCGCCTCCCAGGTTCACGCCATTCTCCGGCCTCAGCCTCCCGAGTAGCTGGGACTACAGGCGCCCGCCACCTCGCCCGGCTAGTTTTTTGTATTTTTAGTAGAGACGGGGTTTCACCGTGTTAGCCAGGATGGTCTCGATCTCCTGACCTCGTGATCCGCCCATCTCGGCCTCCCAAAGTGCTGGGATTACAGGCTTGAGCCACCGCGCCCGGCCTGCCATTGACAATTTTCATGAAATTTAAAATAAGATTCACACCAGGAGCTAGATTTAAATCTAAATCAGAATTGAAGGATGCAGATTTTAAAAACTATAGGCTCTTGAGAATACTTCCTCTTCTTTTCATCTCTTCCTCATAATCATTCATACTTAAGGCTGCTGCTCAGTGAATACTGCAGAACTATAGACCAGAGACTCAGAGCCGGAAAGGACAAGTAAGCAAAACATTTGAGCAAGCCTGCTCCGGAGAGGATGAGGGACTCGAGTTTTGGAAAGAACCGGGGGCTAGGATCCAGCACACCAGGCTTTCAGCCTGGACTCCTGCACTTAACAATTTTGAAAAGTTAGGAGACACGGCAAGACACCCCCACATTCTCTTAGGAAGGAAATAAGCTTGCCTATTGCAGGTTCAGCTGCAACATCAGCACCTAAAGCAGCAAGTGCAGATGTGCAAAATGAGCCTCTGAAGGACCCACAGGGCTTGTGAGACTGCAGTGCAGCTTACATTCATTTCCACCTCTGGAGAAAAAAAAGGTTTATGCACCCAGTGTCTACAATGGACGTGAAGAAGAGTCTCACAGGCATGCATTTCTACCATCCCTCTAGAGAAGAGAGGCACATTGGCCAAGGGACTCCTGAGTGCCTGGCTCCCTTGGTAAGAGCCTCTCAAGTGCAATGGCAATGGGCGGAGCTTAGCCAAATAATCTCCTAGTAGCAGAAGTTGTCCCTTCTGTGAGATGCACATCTCAGCACACCTTTGCCTGATGCCATTGAAATGCTCAGTACTCTCACTCCTTGGTGATTAGTCTGTGCTCACAAGAAGATTCTGATTGTGGGTTGGCTTCCCCTGGGAAGGTCTGCCAATTTAATGTGTTTTGGTTCCTGCGACAGTAAATTCTCATAGTTAATGAATAAGTTGGCTTAGTATATGGGGAGAAAGAGCTGCACACACTACTTTGAATATCAGGTCCTTATGCAGTCAATCTTTCGGGTATCTCAACAAAGAGGCTCCTGATGGTGATTTGATTTGTCCTATGGCTTAACCTTCGGGACAGAATGTCTTGGTCCTGCTAACTGAGGCTGTGTGACAGCTTTATTTCTCTGAAATTATTACACTGACATTCTCGCTTTACACTTTAGTCTAATGAGTTTGGAAAATGTGCCTGGAAAATGTGCCTCTGTCCCTGAGCAGCAGCTTGTAAAGTGGGGCCAGCTCTGGGACCCTGGCAAATCCTTCAGCTCCGTAATGCTGCTGCAGGGGGCCTTGGGGAGCTGGGCTGCCAGCCTGGGTCTTCCGTGGCAATAAGCACGTGTCGCTGTGAGGTGGTGCCCAGCATTTAGTTTTCACCTATAGTAGCTATTGTTATAGTACAAATTGCTTATCCTCTCTGGGAGGCTCAGATAATGGGTCTGATGTCTGTTCTGACATGGAATTTAATAAACTTCCTAATCTAATGCAGGTTTTTGTTAAAAATAATCTCAAGGGAGAAAATGCCCATATTTAGTAGACTAAAGTTTTCTGCCAGCATGTGACTTACGGACTCTTGTTTGCCTGTGAGTTCACTGCAGTCATTTCTTCAGCATCCACCAAAGCACTGCCTTTGCCCTTCGTGGTCCCCAGATCTCCATTTCTTTGTCTCCCTCGCTTCTCCCCATCAGAGCAGGCTTTGTGAGAAGGTGACTCCTCCAGGCACGCAGGGCCTCTGCTCCCAGAATGACCTGGTCCTTCCCTAACCCTCTATTGTCACTGTCTAGGGCTTAACCAAAGCCCCTAAATGGCTAATTTATTAGCTGATGACTCCAAAATCTATATCCTGATTCCAAAAGTCACTCCTAAACTCCAGGTGGAGTTGAGACAATTGTCTCCAAGCCATCGCTACCTTGATGGCAGCATTTCTCAGCTGAAAGATATTTTGCAACTCAGTTAAAGGAGCCCTCACTTATTCAGCATTCAAACCAGAAACCTTGGGTTTCTCTCTCTCCTCCTTCCTTTCCGCTCAGGCATTTAGTCCCTTATTCAGACCATTCAGCCTCCTAAGGCACCATTTCTTCTGTGAATGTGTAACACTTCCACCTGGCCTATTCTTCTCTGTGGTCACTTACTCCTGCTGTTTCTGTCCATCCGTGTTCCCAGCCTCACTTTGCTACATCCTCTCCTGTTTAAAATGCACCAGAAAGAAGTCCATGCTTTCTATGGCAGACAGATGTCCACGTGGGCCCCTCGCTTGGAATTCTGGCTTAATCCCTTCACATGGGTCTTCCAGCTCAAGCATTACGAAACTAATGGTAAATGTTCTGAAAGGTTCATGCTACCAGGACCCTGAGCCTTTTCAAATGCTGCTCCTAAAGTCTGGGATCTCTAGCTTCCTATCAAGTGCATGGCCCTGTTCTATATGTTACTCTAGACCGGGGTGCCCAATCTTTTGGCTCCCCTGGGCCACACTGCAAGAAGAAAAATTGTCGGCCGGGCGCGGTGGCTCAAGCCTGTAATCCTAGCACTGTGGGAGACCGTGACGGGCAGATCATGAGGCCAGGAGATCGAGACCATCCTGGCTAACACGGTGAAACCCCGTCTCTACTACAAAAATACAAAAAAAAAACTAGCCGGACGAGGTGGCGGGCACCTGTAGTCCCAGCTACTCAGGAGGCTGAGGCAGGAGAATGGTGTCAACCCGTGAGCCGAGATCTGGCCACTGCACTCCAGCCTGGGCGACAGAGCGGGACTCCATCTCAAAAAAAAAAAAAAAAAAAAAAAAGAAGAAAAAATGTCTTGGGCCACACATAAAATCCACTGACACTAACAATAGCCAGTGAACTAAAAAAAAAAAAATCGCAAAAAATTCTCATAATGTTTTAAGAAAGTTTACGAATTTGTGTTGGACTGCATTCAAAGCCATCCTGGGCTGCATGTGACCTGCAGCCATGGGTTGGGCACACTTGCTCTAGACAGAGGCTAAATACGGCTCCCTGCAAAGCCTTCTCTGACCTTTGCAGGTGGTGTGCTTCCACCTCTGCACTCATAGCTATGAACACAGGTTCGTAATTTTATTAGAGAACTTCTCTCATGGTACTGCTCTTGTGTCTTCTCCCCTAGGAAGAGATATCTTTGAAGGTGGAGAGTTAGCTGGATTTATTCCTCTTCTCATGTGCCAACCCATTGAAGGTGCTTGAGGGATGCTTATGGGCTGAAGGGAGAACCAGTGTTATGAACTGAATGTTTGTGCTCACCCCCCACAAAAGAATGTATATGCTGAAGCCCTAATCACCAATGTGACTGGATTTGAGGTTAGGACCTCAGGAGGTGATTAAGGTTAGATGAAGTCATAGGGTGGGGAGCTAATGTGTTAGGATTAGTGCTCTTATAAAGAGAAACAACAGAGTGCTCTCTCACTCTCTCTTTCTCTCTCTCTCTCTTTGCCAAGTGGCTATCTACCAGCTAGGAAGAGGACCCTCATCAGGATATGATTAAGGTTGCCGAAGACCTTGATCGTGGACTTCTCATCCTCCAGAACTGTGAGAAATATATTTCTGTTTTCTAAGCCCACCATACATGATATTTTGTTATGATACACCAAGGTGATTAAGATAAGGTGGTTATGAATACACATGCCATTATACTGGGAACAGCTTGTACTTTGGATGAGCAAATTGCAATTTAATCTTAGACTAGGTGCATTGCTCTCTGTGCCTCAGTGTTCTTTTCTGTACAATGGGTATAATAACAAAACTCACATCAAAGGATTGTAGTGAGGATGAAGTAAAATAGTATGGGTAAATTTGCTTAGATTGCTTAGAACAATGGCTGGTACTTAGTTAGCATGCCATAAGTATCAGCTATCATTGTTATGACCTATAGATATTCCTACAGAAAGCTTGAATACAATCATTTAATGCAAGAAAAGCCATTTAAGAATGGCAATGCTTTTATTTTTTCTTCCCTGACTGTTCAACAGATCTCTATTGACACACACTACATGCTGTGCGCTGTTTTAACTGCTGGATACGGAGCAGAGAAAAGCCCAACAAAGCCATGTCCCATGGGCAGAGGCTTATACTTTAGTGGAGCAACAAGCAATATGAAAACCTAAGTACAATGAGAAAAAAGGGGTAAAAAGTGTCAGCTGGAGGGTCCCATTCTTTCTGGTCCTGGAAGGACAGGTCTGGGGAGCCGGGAGCCCCTGGGAAAGGCAGCTGCTCCACAGGGGAGGCGGGCACACTGCTCCAAGGATACTGATGAATTCTAAAGTATTAAAAGTGAGTCAGAAAGAAAGGGGAACAAGACAAACAAAAGCCCCAAACAGTCATGGACTTGGTATGTGTTTCTGTCCCAGTGAGGGCCTGACTGAGTAGATAAAGCTCCATAAAACGGGGAAGGACCTTTGTCCTTTTCCTCTCTGAATCCCCACTACCTAAAAGTGTATGTGCAACACAGTGGCTGCTCAATTAAAATTTGTTGCCTGAATGAATGGAAGATGGAGCTTTGAACGTTTCTAAAGAATTTGGAATTTTTCCTTAGAGCAATTAGTGCCACTACAATCTTTTGAATAGTAGAGGGACAGAACATACAGGGTTTTAATTAGACTAACCCCAAGAGGTGTGAAGAATGGATTCACCAGGGGCAGAGAGACCAAGGGTATGGAAGCTGTTACTGTTATTCTTTTGCAGGAAGATAGGACTAGGATTGGGGTGGGGGCAGGAGAATGACAGGGAACGGGTATGCAGAAGGCACGTTGTGAAAGGGTACATACCTGTGGTCTGATTGCACCAGGCTGACCAGGAAAGCCAAGTTTAAAATGGCAGCAAAGCTGAAGACAGGCCAAGTCAACACATAGGCTGAGGGAGAGGCCATGGAGGTGTTCTGGTGTAAGGCGGGAGGCAGATCCCTACCACTGATAACACCGCATCTCTTGGTTGTTCTGTTGGAGGTGATGAGTTGGGTTGATGACGGGTACCTGGCAGGTGCTCAGCTGGTGCACACCAGTGAGGCTGTGCTGATGGCTTAAGGGGAGCTCGTGCCTTTTGCTGTGGTCACTACCCTGGCTGGGGATGCTCCTGCCCTTGCAAGGAGTACAAAGTTTTGATGCTATCCCTGACTGTGCTGACGTCTTCACTTTCCGTCAACCACTTGCTCAAGGTACACATATCACTGTCTCCAATCTGACAGGTGTTAATTATGATTTGTGCTGAGAAGAAAGCAACAGAATATGCCTCTACTGATATGTACCAAATATATCTGTCTTTCCGGGTACTGACATGCACTGGATAAGAAAAAGGCTCTCAGGTTGGGGGTGGTTGGAAAGTAAAAGGATAAAGAATAGGCATCTTGAAGATACACTACTGTAAAGCCATTTGGACACAGAATGGCTGGAAAGAACCTAAAGAAGAAAACAACACACAAAAGGGAGAGAGTTAATATTTGTTTTATTGGGAGAAGTTTCAGAGTCTGGCTACAAGAGAGAATGCAAACAAATGTGAGAGGGTGTTTAATCTGCCCATATCATCAGACCCATAGGATCATTAGTAGTTACAAATGCTAATGATACAAATCCACCTAAGAAAACCATGTTTTTAAAAATAGACAGTAGTGTAGTGCCTGGTGTGTACATATATTTTGCATCATCTTGAGAACATCTGAAAATTTTCTACTGAATAATCCCAAGTGGGCAGACAAGGTCATGCATTAATTTATTATTTCAACAAATATTTGGCACCTCCTCTGAGTGAGGTGATATGCCAGGCCCTGGGAAGACATTACAGGCAAAACACAGTTTCTGCCTCATCGAACCTATAGTTGAGTGGGGCAGAAGTCACAGCCCAAGAGAGGATGATGTTTCTTTGAAGTATGAATTTGCTTTTATAAATTCACATAAATACAAAGTATATCTGTGTTTGCTCTAAAATGCATTGCTTTAAATTAATGTATACTCGGTGCAACTCTCCATTCAAAAACTCATGTTATACCAGAAGAAAGGGCAATATATTTTCTATGAGCTAATTGAAATGGTATTTGGAGCCCCTTCCTGCATAGCTGACTGATATAGTCTGACTCTGTGTCCCCACCCAAATCTCATCTTGAATTGTAATCCAAATTGTAATCCCCATGTGTTGGGGGAGGGACCTTGCGAGAGGTGATTAGACGGTGGGGGCAGTCCCCCCATGCTGTTCTAGTGATAGTGAGTGTGTTCTCATGAGATCTGATGGTTTTATAAGAGAGTTTCCCTTTTTCGCTCGGCACTTCTCATGCCTGCCACCATGTGAAGAAGAACGTGTTTGCTTCCCTTTCTGCCATGATTGTAAGTTTCTTGAGGTCTCCCTAGCCATTCGTCTCCCTACGAATCAATTAAACCTCTTTCCTTTGTAAATTACCTAGTCTCAGTAAATTCTTTACAGCAGTATTAGAACAAACGAATACCCTCGCAGAACAATTTGACCTCAGTATATCTTGACTTTCCCCTTCCCTCTTCTGAGACCTGTATTCAGTGGGCCTGAGGAAGGTCAAGACCTTGGAAGTGGGAAGCCCTGTTTAACTGTTTCTTCCAAGACAGTTCTCTCCAGCTCACTGTGCCCACAGGATAGGCGCTGCTGACTCTGGGGCTCCCCTACTGTACTTGGTGCATGAGAGTCTTCTCCAGGCTGCTCATGGTTCCTCCAACTGTTACTATCCCCAGTCTGGACTCTTGCCAGCCCCAAAGATCTGCCTCTTGACAAGTATCCATTGCTCCAAGATCCAGAGAACTCCATTCTTACCAGCCTGCCTCCAGCCATCCTTGACCATCTCTTTCTCGTCTTGAGAAAATCTTTCGCTCTTCATGATTTTTGCAAGGATATTTTGCCTGCAACGAACCCTGTGAGGTAATTTTAGAAACACAATACTAAGCTTTTTGCTGGGACAGGACTTTATGGAGCCCTTGAGGAAATAGGCTCAGCCCATGCTACTGGCTTCAACAGAGAGAAGAAAAGGGATCTAATATGCAGGGAAAGAAAATACAAGTGAATATCTTATCTTAAAAAAATTCCCAGCATAAATGTTTTATTTTCCTCAAATCATCTAGGATACTATTATTTTTAACTTTTGGCCTTAATCCCTCAGATGTCACAATAATTAAATTTCTCTTACTTAACAAATATTTTCTGAGCACCTCTTATGTGCCAGGGACATTGTGAATACAGTGGCAAAAATCCCTGGTGCTCAGGGCTTGCGTCCTAGAGCTGAGCTAAGGGACTGAAGGCAAGAAGGCTCTCAAGGCATCCCACTTCTAATGTCATTATCCGGTTGCTCATGGGACTTCAAAGGTTTTATGAGGTTGAGCAGAAACCAAACATGGTCCACTTTACTGGCTGATTTTTCAGTCCGTTAAATGAGATTTTTAAGTAGTATAATAATTGCTTGGTCACCCGACATTAGTCATAAAAGTACATTTGAAGAGGGGTCAGACCACAGACCACTTTTTTAAAGACCCTCCTTTACAAAATTTTTTTTATTAGAAGACTTTTACTGCGAAATCATAGGGAAATATTTCTTCGGTCCAAGAAAATTGTCTTTCTGCTCTTTCTTCCCCCAGCCTAGAGGCCACCTACTTCAGATTCCCTTCGCAGTGTTTGTTAAGTGGTTATTCTTATGCATTGCTAATGCCCCAAACACAGCTTTACAGAAGACAGAAAATTTGAAAAGGCACTGAATACAAAAATAAAATATTCTCAGGGTACCCTTCATGTAGATTTGCTCAGTGGAGGGAAATGGACTTTAAAATTAGACCATTTGCGTTAGAAACCCTAAGAAGCAAAGTTCCTCCATTCTGAAATGCAGAAGTTAAAATCCAGGCCATCTGAAGACAGCTGGGGTGCCAGGGAGGAGAGGGCAGGACATGTAACTTTGTGTGACAGGCCGTCATGGCAACCGCAAAGGAATCCCCACCCCAGGGTGTATGCTATTCACAAACAAAGGTGCTACCCTGCAGTCTTCAGGGGGAAACGTCTGGCCTTTTATCTTCTGCAAATTCCCCAGGCTCTAGGGAGGCCACACAAAGCAGGGGCTTTTTTTTCTGTGCTTACTCAGTCTCACTAGAAGGGGCCCTCTCTTCCAAACTCCGTTTCCCTTCCTGCCTCCCCATCCCCCACCCAGCTAGCTTCTGCCCCTCCTGCCTGCTCCCCCTTACCCAGGTGTGTCAGTGCAGTACTTCCCGTTCCTCATATCTCTGGGGACGCCCTCAGCTTCTGGATCACAGTCACCCCGCCCTCTTTCCTAAGTCAGGCTGCTAAGCGTTAGGGAGGCATTTACTCTTAGTAAATTCTAAATTCTTAGTGGGGCTCCTCCCTCCTTGCACGCCCTGCCCTAGGGTGTGTGGCCTTTACTTTGTGAGAGGTTCCCGGTTTTGCTTTTTCGATGAGAGGAAACAAGTCATTTAAAAAGATAAGCACTGAGCCAGGTTTAAGCGAGAGCACAAAAATAAGATCATTAAAAATTACAATTGAAGCCATGTCTGACTTCTTGTCTAAAGATCAGGATTCTTGGCCTTTGTCACCACTGCTGAGTTCTCCTTCTCAAGGACCCAGTTTGCTTTTTATAAGCTTCAAGTGAATTGTCTTATTTGAAAGATATCCTCTGCTTAGACAAAAGGAAATCTAACTTTTATTCCTTCATCATCACACGTCCTCAGCCCCTGATTTGATCTCGGAACAGGCCTCCAGGCAAACAGTGTCCCCTGAACTCTCGCCTTGGCTTTCCCAGCCTCCTCTCCTCGTTGCAGTCGGGGCTGCCTGACGCACACAGAGCATGCTTACTTGTCACAGACTGCTGGAATGCAAAACGATGAGAATTAATGCTGTTATTAAAGGATTTTTAAATTAAATGTGCAGTTCAGAGCCACATGCTGCCTTCTTAAAGGAAGAGAAGTTTAAGTAAAAAAATCTGACAGATATTCGTTCCGTCTAGCGTGGCAGAATTTGTGGTAGATTACCGTCTTTGATTTCTGTGGGCTTGGGTTGTCAGGTCCACTTGCACATGGGCTGTGGGAAAGAGTTGCACTTTTGTAATTTGAAAACATATGGGACATATGGTAAATATTACACCCATAACTGTTACTAAGTTCTGTTTCCTTGAAGGCCCTTTCTTTTTTGCCTGTACCCTCCAGGGGATTACTTGCAAGAACCCCATTATCTTTCTACCTCTATTTTCCCCTAAAGTCGATTTGCTTTATTCTGAGGCTTTAGAATCCCAGTGAAAAAATCTAGAAATCGAGTGTTTATTTTTCGCCATGCATGACAATACAATATTCTACAGCTTCTGGTCTCCTCTTGAGCTAATGTTTATTCTGCTTTTCATCTTTGTGTTCAAAGATATAGGCTTTTAAAAAATGTGTTTGTATGTTTTCTCTTTGAGGCCATCCTCCCCCTATTATATCTGTAAGTGAATCAATTAAATAGGTATTGACAAGTTATTACCCTAGGCAAAACCAAAAACCAACCAAGTCTCAGGATTTAAGAAACGATATTATAATGTGCAAAATGATAAAGGTTATTATACAGTGCAAAGTCCTATGGGAATGCAAAGGAATGAGACATCATGTCTGATTAGAATGATCAAGAACAACTTGATTGCAGAAGACACATTTGGAATAAGCCTATTAAGGATGTTGTAAGAGGCAATATGGATAACTCAGGGTTCCTGCTGGGCAAGGCTGCGAGGGGAATGTGTTCGTAGGCTGCTATGTGGCCTCTCCCATTGTGAGACAGCCTACTGGATGCCAAAGTTGGAATGGTCCAGAGCTGACAATGATGGGCTGGTGGTCCCCTCAAAGGTATACTCACCGTTACATAAGTCACCTGTGAATGGTGCAAGGGCATAGCATGGTGTGTGGCCATTTCTTCAGCTTCTCTGAATTAGGTTAGCCAGGGGGATGGCCCAGGAATGTGCATTTATAAAAGTTCACTGGTTGACTCTAGTGATCAGGTTTGAGAACCACTGGGACTAAAGTACAGCATAATTAGGAGAACTATCTATGTCTCTAACTGTAAGTTCAGGGCTATACCCCAACAAGATAGTTCAACCCAACAGTGAGCTAACACATTTGCCTGTTTTATCCAATCCCCTTTTTACATTGAGTCAGGGTAATTTTTCTAAAATGTCAAACAGACTCATAAAATACTTCAGAGGCTCCCCACTGCCCCTAGGAAAATGCCTAATTGTTAACATGAACCACATGATGCTCTTTGATCAGATTCTTGCCCACTTTCTCGTCTCATCTCTTCCCGTTCCTCTTTTCACATTTCCTGCTTCAAACGTCCTTTTCCTCTCATCTCTAAGCCTTCTCCCTTGGCTGAGCGTTCAGGGGGCCCATTCATTCCTATCTGCCACCCAGCAGTACTCTTCCCCCAGCTCTCCCTAGAAACCACTTCCTGTACAAGGATTTCCCTAATACCTCCATCTACCCGGAAGCCTGCCTTTTATGATCTCAGAGCCATTTCTCTACTTTGAAATAATTGCTTATTTGTCTGTTACCTTCCAGAGAATAAACTTTGTGAAAACAGGAGTCAACTCACCTTCCTCAATCTTGCCCTTCTAGGAGCAAGAACAGTCGTGGTATTCACGAAGGATTGGTTCACCTTCTCTCAGATACCGAAATTCAAGAACACCCAAGTTCCTGGGCAAAAACTGTTTAGCAAAAAAACTGCCTAGAATGATATCATGTTACTCTTTGTACGGTAACATAATATAAACCTTCATAGCATGGCAATTATGGCCCAAGTTCCTGATATAAAGTCTCATAGGATTTGCATATAACCTGTGCACATTCACCCATCTACTTTAAATTGCCTCTAGGTTACTTAGAATGCCAACTACAACGTAAATGCTGTATAAATGGCTTTTATACTCTATTTCTTAGGGAAAAATGACAAGAAAAACAAAAACTGTACATGTTCAGTGCAGACACATTTTTTCCCCAAATATTTTAGATGTGAAGTTGGTTGAATTCACAGATGTGGAACCCACAGATACTGAAGGCCGACAGAGTGTGCTCACCATAAGCATTGTCGAAAGGATGATTAAATGAAAAAAAAATGCATAAGGAAATTGAAAACATATTTCTCTCGGGGTCCTACAAAAACAAAAACTGAGGACCAAATTTATAAACAAACAACAAAAAAGAGACCGACAGAATTCTTATGTTTTTGCTGAAATATAATCTAATTTCTAAGTAGAATTTTACTTTACAATTTGCTAGTGATAACTAAATTATATCACAGTACATTATCTTCAAATGGTTTTTATTGCTATTGCTATAACTTCTTTTAAGTGTATCCCTCTGATTCAAAAGGCTAGCTCTGAAAAAGGTAAAATGCTCCAAGGACAATTCTAATTCTCATTTTTCAGATCTAGTATACTTTTTAATCTGCATTTGGAAATTGTTTAGTTAACATACTAACAAATAATTGAGAAAATGTGTTAAAAGATGAAATAGCACACTAGTTCAAAAATGTTAATGCCTTGTAACAAAAATATTTAAGATAAATTTGCTTCCTGAATTTTCTAAAATTCTAATGTAAGAGTGAGACATGTTCTCCCTGATATTTTAGGAACTTTCTAAGTGGTGCTAACTTCTTAAATTTTTATAGTCATTCTACCAGTGTTAAGTGATGTTAGAAATTTTGCTTGCATTTACATTTCTAGTAACTTTAAAAATCCTCCCAGTTCCACGACTTTTAACCTAGGATCCAATAACCACACCCCCATCCCCTGCCGCCATCAATGGATTTTCAGGGAGGAGAGAGTGTCTACAAACCTTCTGCAGTTGCATGTAAACCTATGTGGATTTACTTATGTACCTCTGACTTGGGTGAGAGGTAAGTTTTATGAGATTTTCAAGGAGCTTTGTCTGAAAGTGTCCTGAGATGTTTCAGGAACCTGGATAGCTGAGTCCCAATTTGCACCTAATTTATCGTAAAACATCTGACCACAAAGTAAATATATGTCACCAGGAAATAGGTACCGTAAAAGTGACTAAGCCTGCAAAGAGAAGTACAGAGTACAGGTTTTATTGCTCCAAATGGCTTGGCATCTGATAAGGACAAGTCAATCTGGATTGGCACAGTAGACACAGGCATTTAACAAGTTTCTCCACCAAACTCTTAAGTACTGCATCTTGAGAAAAACCCTTTGGTGTTGCTGTAAATGATAAAAAACAAACTTAAGACACAGATTTCTGCTCTCAAGGAGTGTAAGAGTGTGTGTGTGTGTGTGTGTATGATGTATACATATACATATATGTGTGTGAATATGTATACATATATGTATACATCACACACATACACACATAAGCATGTGTGCCCTCTCGCACACACGTATCGTTTTTAAAAAGATTGGTAGAGATTCACTTCAAATGGTTATGGGAGCATTCGAGAGAAAAGAAGAGAAGATTAATTACAACTGCAAGATTTGGAAGGGTTTCTGGAAAAGCTGGGATTTAAGCTTATTCTTCAATAGACAAACTGAGAAAGAATGAAAAAGGGAGAGGTACTGCAGACAAAAGAGATCTGTTGTAAGTGGAAGGAGAAGAGCACAGTCTTTGGGGCAGGGAGTGGAGGAATACAGAGGACCTAGGTGTTTCTTTCCAGGGAGTGGAGTCTCATGGAGAACAATCCTGGAATGATAGGGAGGAACCAGATAAATATTTGAGAACTGGGCTGGGCATTTGTACTTTACTCCATATGTGATCAGAAGTCATTGAAACTGAGTCTAACATAATATGATCAGAGTCTTGTTTGGAAACATGGTTTTGACAGCAGTATGTCAGATGTGTCGGAGGAGGAAAAGACTGGAAAAGTCTATAACACAGAAGACTACATTGAAGTCTTTGAGTGGGGCAAGATGACGAGCTTTATGAGAGTATATCCACGGAGCAGCAAGAGAGGGCGTAGATTTCCTTAGAGGGGCTTGTCAAGTTTCCATGTATGATTGGATGTGCATGTAAAATAAAATGGTAAATTAAAGATCATTGTCAATTTTTAACTTTAATTTCCTGGTCAGTTCATGATGCCATTAATTAAAGTGTGGAATAGAGTTAACGTTTAATTTTTTTTTTTTTTTTTCTTTGAGAGGAGGCACTGTGGTCTATTTTGAGCATGTTTTTAGGATTCCTGTGGAAAGGTGTCATCCACAGCTGGAAATGTGAGTGTGGGAAGATGAGGGCTTGCAACATGGGCAGGGAAGTCATTTGCAAACTGGTGATAGTGGAGTCATAGAATGTACAAAATTTTAAAAGATGACAAAGAAAAGAAGGAGACTAGGCCAGAGGGTTTCAAATACTGCAGAGGTTCACCTGGGTGAGAATGGAAGGCTGGCCAGTGTGTTAGATGATTGGGAAGGCATTGGTTTATTTTACTGGAGAAGTTCCAGTAGAATTGAAAGCCAAAATGCAGACTTCATGGAATTTAGGGATGATGAAGAAGTCAGCAAATGAAGAGAGTGAACAAGTCTTCTAAAATTTTAGCTGTAAAGGGAAGAACAGTAACACAGACCAGTGAGACTAGGTGTGTGTCATGCAGGGCTAGGATAAAGGAGATTTTGAACTTGTCTTCGGTTGACAGGAAAAAGTCAGCAAGCCCGGGCGCAGTGGCTCATGCCTGTAATCCCAGCACTTTGAGAGGCTGAGGCGGGCAGATCTTTTGAGGTCAGGAGTTCAAGACCAGCCTGGCCAACATGGTGAAATCCTGTTTCTACTGAAAATACAAAAAAATTAGCCAGGTGTGGTGGTGTGCACCTGTAATCCCAACTACTTGGGAGGCTGAGGCAGGAGAATTGCTTGAACACAGGAGGCAGAGGTTGCAGTGGGCCGAGATTGTGCCACTGCACTCCAGCCCGGGTGACAGAGTGAGAACCTTTCTCAAAAAAAAAAAAAAAAAAGATAGCAGAAGAGAAACTGGAGATAGGAGAAAAGAGAGAGGATAATTGATGAAGAAAGGTTGTAGGGAAATATGTAAGCACTCTGAAAAAAATGGATACAAATAGATGAAGAACAAGAAAGAACTGTGAGCTTTTCCAAGTTGTGGAGACTTACTTCAAAAAGTCAAGGGCCAAAAGGGCCAAGACTCATTGTATATCTCTGTGCCTCTAGGAAAATCAAATTGTGGCTGAACTTAACAATAAGCAACTTCGTGGCAAGACAATAGCTTGTTTAAATTGGACATATGTTACCGTATCCAATTTTGTTGAGTGCAAAGAGAAATCATATCAGGTTGGTTTTCATTGACACAGGGCATCTACTTAGTACAGGTTTTCATGTTTGTGTTTGATGACTAGGCCACAAAGCATCCTACAGATTAAAAAATATATTTTGAATATAAAGTATTTATTCAGTCTCAAAATAAAACTCTTATCATGGCATTGAGCCAACATCGTGTTGGTTCCATAAGCAAATGTCAGTGAATTTAACACAGTAGTCGCACAGATTAGATCTGTGTGCTCCACTGTGGGCACTGATGGCTTTTTTAAAAAGGCAACAGGCTGGGCGCAGTGGCTCACGCCTGTAATCCCAGCACTTTGGGAGGCCAAAGCTGGCGGATCACGAGGTCAGGAGTTTGAGACCAGCCTGGCCAACATGGTGAAACCCTGTCTCTACTAAAAATACAAAAATTAGCCAGGCTTGGTGGAGGGTGCCTGGAATCCCGGCTACTTGGGAGGCTGAGGCAGGAGAATTGCTTGAACCCAGGAGGCACAGGTTCCAGTGAGCTGAGATCGCAGCACTGTACTCCAGCCTGGGCGACATGGCAAGACTGTGTGTCAAAAAATAAAATAAAATAAAATAAAATAAAATAAAAATAAATAAAAAAGAAGGCACTCTTCATGCCTAGTGACAATTATTTTCCTGCTATTATCATCCCTTAGATACACAGGAAGAGATGTCCAGAAATGAAATAAAATTTGTAATTTGTGCAACTTAATATATCCCGCAAATATATATTCAATGCTTGTTGTAAACAAAATACAGGCTAAGGACTGGGGGATCTACAAAAAGGAGCTACTACTACAATGAGAATGACCATTTTTTTACATTCAACCATATCCAAGGAATTTTCTTAAATATTTTATCTTTTCAAAAACTTAACAATGTATAACTATATTTCAGATGAGAAAACTAAAACTTCAGCAGTAAAGTCACTCCTTCAAGATCACACAAAAGCTGCTCGGGGTAGAAAAGGGGTCTCTGTAACTGGAGCTGCTCAGTACTAGCTCGTAAGAACAGATTTTTAAATTTCCAAGAAGTTTTTTAGCTGGTTAATAAACACAGCTATTTTTATAATGTAAATTATATATATTTGTATAAACTATATTTTAAAAAGATTTTAGCCTGGCTGCAGTTGCTCCTGACTGTAGTCCCAGCACTTCGAGAGGCCGAGAAGAGTGAATAACTTGAGCCCAGGAGTTTGAGAGAAGCCTGCAGAACAAAGAGAAATCCCTGTTTCTACAAAAAAATAAAACCATAAATTAAAAAAAAAAATTTTAAACTTCCTCAAAATTCATTACTTTCTAATTATTATACTACATTTTTTGATTATGTTTGCTTTTGAAGTTATTTACTGTTATTTTATCTGTATGATGAAAATGCTGCATAGTGGCGTGTTCTTACTTGCATTTTCTCATTCAGTGACATCAAGCTGGCTGCTTGGAATTGGCTATGACAGCAGTATTTACACTATAGAAATTGACAAATGTTACCTATCAGGCTGTTTTCTTCCCTGAAGTACTGGTTGTTAAGCATTTACCAGCACACCACCATATTTCCACATAGGTCTGCTAGCCACAAATCCCAGTCTGCTGGTGGAGGGCAGGTGAGAATACCTCCACTGGTGATCTCACTCTCCTGGCCTCAGACATTTGTACACATAACCTGCTATATAAAGTTTTATGTAACTTCGCAGCAGGCTAAGATCTGGGCAGCAAAGACAGGTTCAGAGGCAGTTTGATGGAGAAGACAGAATTTGCTTTTGGTTTTGAAAGAAAAGTTGAATTCAGACGTGTGACAATGTCTGTGAAAGAATAACGTAGAGGGAAGAACGGAAATGAAAGAAGGAGGAGGGTAAAACATGGGGTGTGAGCCGGGCGTGGTGGCTCACGCCTGTAATCCCAGTACTTTAGGAGACGGAGGTGGGCGGATCACCTGAAGTCATGAGTTCAAGACCAGTCTAGCTAACATGGTGAATCTCTGCCTCCAGTAAAAATACAAAAATTAGCCCGTGTGGTGGCGGGTGCCTGTAATCCCAGCTATTCAGTAGGCTGAAGCAGGCGAATCACTTGAACCTCAGAGGCAGAGGTTGCAGTGAGCTGAGATGGCACCATTGCACTCCAGCCTGGGTGACAAGAGTGAAACTCCATCTCAAAAAAACCCACCACAAAACAAAACGAAAAGCATGTAGGTTGCAAAAGAGACAGTACAAGTTTGGCAGGGGGATGCATGAAGCCTGGGGGAAAGGTAGGATCAAGCAGCATAGTGAAAGGCCCTGTGATGGGTTAAGGAAGGTCCTTCCTTAAGCCTTTGAAGGAATTTGATTAGAGAATGACAAACTCAGAGCTTTGTGTGATGGCAGAGCAGAAGTGACTGAAAGTAGGGATATCCTGTTGGAGACTATTCTGGTATTAGGGAGTCAGTATAAGGAGGGTACAACGTTTTTGGTTGTTGTGATTGGGAGACTGTAAGAGACTCCCTGAAGTGGATTTGGTGATTGCTGAGATGTGGAGAGTCAGAGAATACCGCTGAAGATGACTCTGAAATTAGCCTCTGGGAAACTTAAACCAGATCCTGCCAACCTCCTGTTGAACCTTCAAACAACTTAATGCCTGATTTTAGGAGTCCAGAGTTGTCCTTTGCAGCAGCCCCAGGCAAGGAGGCCGTCTTAGAGAACAGCTGCTCATCATTACACAAAAGAAAAGACGATTTATTAGATGCCCTAGGAATGTTTGACTCTGAATTGGTGGTTTTCAATCAGGGTAACTAATCAGGAACTGGCTACTGACATTCTTCCAGTTTGTTGTTTTTGTTTGGTTGGTTAGTTTTCTTTGGCTTCTTTTTCTTATTGGGGCATCATAACCATTTTTCACTCTCTCATCTCACACTTCTTTGTTTTTTTAGTATTTGCATAAATGTACTAAAAAGCAACATTCTGATCAGGGAAGTTTCCATTCCAATTTAGTGACATGGTAGAAAAATAGGCCATGACATACTGATTTTCATATACTACACATCAGATCATGTACCGGAAGTACAGTATAACTGCTTTAGATTTAGTATAATTTGATATAATGTGTTAATTTATTCCTCCTCTTGAACTTAGATTTGGAATCACAGAATCTGGATTTGTTATAACTCTGCACATTTATTGTTTTGATATCTTGGAAAAATAATAGTTTCAGTACTCTGAAACTCAGGGAACTCATGTAAAAAATGAGAATAGACCAAAATTCGTATTTCCCAGTGTGTTTTTAAGTATGAAAAGAAATTTTATATAGAAAGTCTTCTGTGTGTTTTAATGTGCTATATAAGAGTGTTGGATGCTATAAATAATTTCATAGTAAGAAAGTAATATTGTTGAAATGCAGTTTTGAACTTTGATAACATTTGAAGGAATGTGAGCCATCCATGCAGGTAGCTTTTCAACATACTAACATTTTTTTTTTTTTTTTTTTTTTTTTTTTTTTTGAGACAGAGTCTGGCTCTGTCGTCCGGGCTGGAGTGCAGTGGCCGGATCTCAGCTCACTGCAAGCTCCGCCTCCCGGGTTTACGCCATTCTCCTGCCTCAGCCTCCCGAGTAGCTGGGACTACAGGCGCCCGCCACCACGCCTGGCTAATTTTTTGTAGTTTTAGTAGAGACGGGGTTTCACCGTGTTAGCCAGGATGGTCGCGTTCTCCTGATCCGCCCGCCTCGGCCTCCCAAACTACTGGGGTTACAGGCGTGAGCCACTGTGCCCAGCTCAACATACTAATATTTTTGAACTTGCATTTTGGAGTGTTCTTTTGACGTTTCTCTGAGGTGGATTGACACTTGCTGTATCACGGGCAATGGTACGGAAAGTTTGTTGATTTTCCTTTACTGTTTTCATTTTAAATCTGACCTGGAGAAGGTCACGCTGCCACTTCGACCTTGACGACTGCAGCACCGTTCTGCACACACTGGGAGGACGAAGGCGCCCACTTCTAAAGTGACGGACATTCACTGTCCATCCAACCGGGTGCAGTTCCCGGAAGCGCATGCGCAGCTCGCCCTCCGCCCAGCCACGCCCCTCCCAGGAAGCTGGAGGAGCACATGGTATTTTGACACAAGCTGGGATTAATTTAGGATCAAAGTTGTCCCTCCATCTGTCTCTTCCCAGTGATTCAGTACGGTTTAGTAGCACTTTGTTGGTTCATTGTGTTAAGTTTGGTTCAAAATTTCCCCCTATTTGGGAACATTTTGGTTCTACTGAAAGTGCCACTGTTCTTGATGGTAACATCACTCAAGAGAGGGATCCTGGTTGTCCTTCTGCCCTGTAAAGTCAGGGAGGGCTTCACTCACTCTGTGCGCTTCCTAACAGAGATGCATTTGCTGAGACGCTCTGCGGATCTGACAGTAGCATCTGCTCCACAGACTTTAATGGATGCTGCTTCTGCCTGCCAGAGTAATATATGTTACTTTACTTGCTATGGCTAAATTATTTTTCAAAATCGAGTGATTCAGCTACTCGAAGATTTGAAATCCTTTTACATGATGGATTTTCCCTTTTCTTTCTGAAATTTCCTTTTTGAAATATGGCTGATGTCTTTGTTATTTCTCTTATTGTTAAGCTGCATTTTAACTGCTAATATGTTTTCTTGAGGCAAGCAATTGCCAAGCAACTGAAAGCATAAAGGGAAATTTGTACTATGTAAATGAGGGACTTAATGCATTAATTAGATGGATTGGAACATTGTATTTCCATGTGTTTCATGCCTTAATTCTCAAGCTGAAGGTTGGAACATCCAGGAGGGGGAGGCTGTGATGGGTTCCAAGTGGATTTTGGAAACCAGAATCCTGGAGTTTTGAAATGCTGTGTGGTCATGGTAGGAGCCAAATGAAGTAGGAAAGAGCGGTGGATTCTCTTTAAACCATGTTGTTATGTTGTAATGAGACCGTATTACAGAGTTTCTGAAGTGCTGTTTGGTAGATGTGGTCTCTAATAAATGAAAACTGTATTTATTTTCACGTTCCACAGTGGTAGGATGAACCAGCAAACCCCTTCCCTCCTTTCTCTATCTGAGGGAAGCCCAGAATCAAAAGAATTTAATCAGAGCTGGCATCCTGAAGCTGGCATGATTCCTCCTGGATAGCAAAGACAGCAACCAGTGACAGCTCCCCAGTGTCTCTTGTAACACAGCCAAGCCCCAGTCAGAGCAAGAGGAGCCGATGCTCCTTCATCCATAAAGGCGAAGGGAAATTCGGCAATGGGAGAGCTTTTCCTAATGGCAAGGCCAAAATCCTGTTCAAAGGAGACATGTCTTTTACGATATTTGTTTTTTTCAATAATTGACTCACTACTCAAAAGGTTGATTGAACACCTACTCTATGCTATGTGCTAGAGATAAATTGAAAAACTAAACAGATACATCCCTAGACTCACAAGGTTGAGAGTCTAATGGCAAATAACATCACTGTTGAATGTATAGTTAGTTACAAACTGCAAAAGTTGCTTTCAAGGAGAGAAATGCAGTTTCATGAAAATATATCACAGAGGAAACTGGGAATGGGGTTAAGAAAGAATTATCTGAGAAAATTATGAGAACAGGAGCTACATGATGAGTTAATATTCACAGGTAACAAGGTTAAATGTTTTGGTAGGTGGTGTCTTATTCAATCTATTCTCTACTTAATAAGCAAAGTTTGTTTTTTATATGTATTTTTACATTTACATTTTAATTTGATACAGTCATCTTGACACTGATAATATGATGAAAAGATTCATTGGATACAGTTACTTGATATGGAGAAGGTTAAGGTTATTTGACAAGGTTAAAAATCAAAACCCTTCCTTCCTTCCTTCCTTCCTTCCTTCCTTCCTTCCTTCCTTCCTTCCTTCCTTCCTTCCTCCCTCCCTTCCTTCCGTCCTAGTGCTTTTAACAGACACCCTGATGTCAACCTGAGCTCTACCTGCCCTTGGTGCTTATGACACCCCTGACCATCCCATCTCTTACCCATCTTTATCCTCATTCTAACTCTCAGACCAACTCCTGCTTTATCTCAGGAAGCAGATCATATTCTCTTCATTTCCTGTGTAAAATTCATTGCTGTCCCTTCAACAACGGCTTCCTATAGCCTGTGGTATGAATTCAAACTTCTAAATGCAGCTTTACAGATCTTGATTGCCTGCGTCCACCAGTGGTTTCTCAGATCCCTCTCCTCATCACTTAGATTCTTCCATCCTAACTCAGCCGATTGCCCCATGTTGCTGGACCTCTATGCCTTGTCTCGTCTTGTTTTCTTTGATTCCAAAGCCTTCATGCATCATCACGTGGAAAAATTGTTCTTTCCTTTCTGTGACTCATTCAAAGGCAGTGGTCCCTGCTGCTGTAAGGCAGAATTAACTGTTTCCAGAAATACTGTCTCTGCTTCTCTGCAAGTCCCTTCCACTGTCTGCCTGAGTCATCGTCTCTGTCTTCCCCAGACAGTGAGCACCTAGGGAAGGGGCGCAGATACTCCATCTTTGTATCTCCGCAGTGTGCTATACTTGTAGAGTTTTATATTTAATGTTTGAATTTTTATTCTTAAAACAAATGATAGCCACCTATAAAATTTTTAGCAAAATAATAAATGATTTATGTCTAGAGAGAAAGATCTCCTGTATTATGGTCAAGTTAATTTTGTGCAGATTGTTATCATAATATGCCTCGGAGAAAATGCTGTTCCCTCCCCGACATGCAGAAAATACCAAATGGGACTTTTGCACTCTTCTAGGAAAACACTTTGCTATTTTACTGTTCATATGAAGCATGGCAGGCTACCTCCCTCTTAATTTGTTAATTTTCTTTCACTTTTTCACTGTGTGTACAGTTTTTTCCAGGCTGTAGGATATGATAATGAGGGACGATACTATATGAAATTATCAAATTTTAAAACCTCTTTTTATGATGTACCATTTATATTCATTACAAAGGATTTTTGTAAAGACACATCTTTCATGTTGGCATACAATTTGTACCTGTATGCGTCATCCTTTTGTAAACTAATTTCGTTCATTCCAGACACATGAATTAAAGGCATCATCTGCAAGTGCTTAATTTTGCTTTATTTTTTGTTTAGCAAAAAAACTGCCTAGAATGATATCATGTGACTCTTTGTACAGGAACATAATATAAACCTTTATAGCATGGCAATTATGGCATTAAAGTAATATCACAGATGTTAAGTCAGTGATATCAATAGCCCAGCGCTAGCTGTTTTCAGAGCCAAGGTCTGAAGACATCCACAGCACCTTGTGGCTGGCCATTACAGGGGCAATCGGTCGCACACCGATTGTTGGTTAGACAACACAGCTTTATTTCTCTTTCTTCCACAGACCTACATACCCCAAAGTCATACCTTTCTGTGACTGTCCATATCATGTTAACATATCATGTATGATTTGTACTTTTAACTTCCAGTCATAACCTCAGAAAATTTTTAGTTTATTTAAATGAATGAGTTTATTTGAACAATTTAAAACTGTTCAGGAAGTTAATAATAATCATAAGAAAATGAACAGATTAATTATTATTTTCAGTATAAGCATTTAGAATGTTAGGCATCCCTTGTGTATTTTTATTTTTTATTTTTAGGCAGTCACAAAGTATGATTCTAGTGGAACTGTGAAATGCAGTTTTGGCTATAGGATGAAAGGTAGTACAATATGAATATTGAAATTATAGCCATGATTGACATAAAATGTCACTTAATTCATATCCTTTGTAATCATTGTGATGACCTGGTAACCTACTGACATTTCAGTGGGGGCCTGGCACACTGCTCTTTGAAGCTGTTCTACCATGCATCACACACTGTTCCTTTCATCTGATTGCCCATTTGATCAAGGACATGGCTCATCCATACACTATAAATAAATGAAAAATTCACTTGTGTCAAATAAATGAAGTTGAAAAAAAATTTTAAAATAATCATAGTATGCTCCTTCTGGAAGAACACAATTTGGAAACCTTGGGAAAAACTAGGTTTGGAAAATTAAAAAGCAGAATTGAGACTCAAGACTTCAGAAATGTGATACTGGGAATTTTTGTGATGCTTTCTTTTGGTGTGAGACTGTAGCAGGACGAGTCACAGACAAAACTCCTCAGACACCGAGTTAAAGAAGGAAGTGGTTTATTCGGTTGGGAGCATTGGCAAGACTCCTATCTCGAGCTGAGCTCCCTGAGTGAGCAATTCCTGTCCCTTTTAAGGGTTCACAACTCTAAGGGGTCCACTTGAGAGGGTTGTGATCAACCAAGCAAGCAGGGGGTACGTGACTGGGGGCTTCATGCACCAATAATCAGAATGAACAGAACAAGACAGGGATTTTTACAATGCCTTTCCATACAGTGTCTGGAATCTACAGATAACATAACCGGTTATGTCAGGAGTTGATCTTTAACTACCAGGCTTAGGTCAGGCAGGTCCAGGCCTGGTTTTGGGTCTGGTTCCTTGGTTTAGGGTCTGGTTTCTAGGCGCCGGGCTACCTGCTTTTAGTTTCGTTTCTCTTTCCTTTTCTGAGTATAAAACAATATATAACAATATGAGAGGGTCTGTCTCTCTTCTCTCAAGACCAATAAACTTTCATATGATATTAGTGCATTATGTTTTGTATCACAAGTTCAGTAATGAACACAACGCTTTGTTACTCCAAATCTGCTCTTATTGTTTGGAAACAATGCCAGAACTGATCTATTCAGTGAGTGAGTGAATGAATGACTAGATAAATAAACTATTGTTTTGCTCTAGGTTTAAAAGAAATAAAACATTGGTTGATGTTTTTCATTGGATTATGTTGCTGTCATGTAGACAGAATTTGAAGGTCAGATCTGCGGGTTTTTGGTGAAAGGAATGCAGAGTGGGAATATAGGCTTACCTTATCTTTCTCAGATTTCATTCTATGTGAATTCATATGCCCTTCAAAATAGTGAAGGATTTAGCTCATTATATTCATTATTAGCTAATCTGGTTGTAATGAATTTGTTGGTTTACTGATTACGAATGGAAATCATTTGTAATATGTTGTTGATTAGATGTGTGCTTCTTCTTCCTGCTATGGTGTGACATCTCTCTTTGCAATGCTTTTAAAAAGAAACATGTATTTTTAATTTTGGGGGGTACATAGTCGGAATATATATTTATGGGGTACATGGGAGGTTTTGATACAGGCATGCAGTGTGTGATAATCACATCATGGAGAATGGGGTCTCCATCCCATCCAGCATTTATCCTTTGCATCTCGAACAATCTAATTATATTCTTTTAGTTATTTTAAATGTACAGTTAAATTATCATTGACTATAGTCACCCTGTTGTGCTATCAAAGAGTAGATTTTATTCATTCTTTCTGATTTTTTTTTGTGCCTATTAACCATCTTTACCTTCTCCTCACCCCGCCCCTCATCCCCACCCACCTTCCCCTACACACACACTCCCACTACCCTTCCTAGCCTCTGGTAACCATCCTTCTACTCTGTATGTCTGTGAGTTCAGTTGTTCTGACTTTAGACCCCATAAATAAGTGAGAGTGTGCAATGTTTGTCTTTCTATGCTTGGCTTATTTCACTTAACATAATGATCTCCAGTTCCATCCACATTGTTGCAAATCCAGCCTTTTTTAAGGCTGAATAGTTCTGCAAACTTCTAAGTCCTTAAAATCTGATTTAATCAATCTTGAAGAATATTCTTTAAGAAGATTCTTAAGAACTATTTGAGAAGAGTAACTGTAAAGTATATAAATTATGTAATTTTTTTTTCAGAATTACTGTATGAACCTGATTAGATCATGTGAAGGTAAACTTTTTTTTTTTTTTTTTTTTTTTTAAATCAATGGAAGCAACTGTTTTTGCTGAGGAATAAAAACAAGGAATTACCAAGTTATATTTCAAGCTGTCTGCATTAAAGGAGTGGTTGTTAAAAATGCAGCTTCTCAGATCCTCCCAGCCCTGAGCATGATGAACTCGGGGTGAGGGCTTGGGACTCTGAATTTTAATTAAACTCCTCAGCAGACAGTAACGTACGTTAAAGTTTGGGAACCCCTAGTTTAACAGTAACTTATCAAGTCAGAACTAGATATCAAAATAGTTCCAATAAGGGATATTTGAAGTTGAAAGCTAACCCAAACGTCTGATGAATTCACAGACACCCTCAAGCTTTGCTTTTTCTTCAAGCAAGTCTGGACTGTTTCTGGAAGCCCCCAAAGTACTTTCTGGCAGACACCCACCAACAGCCTGCAGATTGGGTCCTTCTGAGATGGCCATTTGCCCACTGCCTCTCCTGCTTGCTCTCTCCCCTGCTCCTGTAATGTCTGCTTCACCCAATCATGGATATTCCAATGTTCCAGGTAAGGGGACAGAGGCATGCAGGCTTCCCATTCTCAGGGTGCTGGTTTGGATAAAGGCCCAAGAAGAGTTTCCTTCAGCTCCCTGAACCAAACTCACAACCTGGGTCGTTTGTGCTCTGTCTGGTTGACAGCATGTGGCCCTTGTAACCAAGGGGTGATTCAACCCTGGTCACAGGGCTAAATATGGAGAAAGCCTTCCAGCCTCTCCATTTTATTTCCACTAACCCTGGCCACAGGGCTGAACATGGAGAAGGACTTCCAGGCTCTCCGTTTTATTTCCACTCTTTTTTTTTTTTTTTTCTGAAGTTCTACCTTCTCTAAAATTCCTCCTCGTCACCACTCACAGATTAAACAAAAAGAAAAGCTTTTTTTTAAAAAAAAAAAAATTCTGTTTTTTGGCAAATGATGGAGCCCAATGTGTGTGTGTGTGTTTGTGTTTGTGTTAGAGTGTTAGTGCCTTAAAAAGAAAGTGAGCCACAGGCAATTTTAGTATCTTGCAATTAAGAGTAAGTTTTCCAATCATGATGTTCCCATAGGTGTCTGTTGCCTTCTGACATTGAAAAAGTAAGGTGACATGCGCAGGAGTAAATCACTCTGCTACAAAAAAAAGGCAACTTGAAAATGGAAAACTGAGACTAAGAGGAAGTGACCAAAGGTCCTTCCCGTTGATGGACCTAGTTAAAGCCAGGCTGTGCTATTAAATATTCATCAGCTGGCTCCTCCCCCTACAAATCAAGCCCTGATTTGTAGCATTTGCCAATTTCTGTTGTATATGTATTCCCACCATGGTCTATTTAAACTGTCAATATAACTTCTATTAGCTTGCAGAATTTCTAAATATTTAATAATAGGCTCTTGGTCGCTGGTAGGACCACACCATTGTGTTTGGAAAAAAGGAAACACGGAAGTCATGGAGGTAAATGTCCACTTACAAAATTCTAGACAGAGACAATTGACTGTTTTCCTAAGGCTATGTGGGGTCAAAGTTGGGGACTTCCCCACAAAGCCTATTTAGAGCAGCAGTCTCCATGGGGCAGTGCTGCCTCCTAGAGGATTTCTATTCTAGGGAAGTTCCTGGGGGCAACTTTTGTTGTCACAATGGACTGGGGGTCGTAATGATCACTGGACAGGGGCCAAGGATGTTAGACATCCTCCAAATACCAGGTTTGTACTGAAAAACAGAATGTTATCCTGAGTTCTGCACAAAATTCTAATGTCTCAACAGATAACCTTCCAGGTTATAAAAAAAAACAAGCATTAAATAACTCTGCTTTATGTATAGTATATTTTGGCGTGAGTTTAATATATGTAATGGATTTTATAGGAATACAACTACTGTAAAGGTTGAGGTATATTTGCATTTTTTGGTTCAAAATTATACCAAGAACTGTTTACCATCCGAGTCCAGGATAGCAACAGGACTCACTGAATTTGAGTCTGATATAACACACCTGTCTCAGACAGCATTTGCAATTTGCAAATGTTGTGCAATGTTTCTATGCAGAGCATAAACACCTGAATATTTTAAGTCTTCTACTGTAGTTATGTCTGAGCATTTAAAATTGAAATACACATTATTTTGTTGCAATTTATCACTTAGTTTTTCTTTCATATGTAGACATTATATACTTTTTTTTTTTTTTTTTTGAGACAGAGCTTCGCTCTTGTTGCCCAGGCTGGAGTGTAATGGCGAGATCTCGGCTCACTGCAACCTCCACCTCCTGGTTCAAGCAATTCTCCTGCTTCAGTCTCCCAAGTAGCTGGGCCTACAGGCGCCTACCACCATACCTGGCTAATTTTTGTATATTTTAGTACAGACGGGGTTTCACCACGTTGGCCGGGCTGGTCTTGAACTGTTGATCTCAGGTGATCCGCCCGCCTTGGCCTCCCAAAGTGCTGGGATTACAGGCATGAGCCACTGCGCCTGCCCACATTTTTAAGCATAGTATATATGTAAGATATATTAGGAATTTTATTTTGGGATGGTAAAATAAGTATTGTATAGCATACTAAAATTTATACTAGGGCTATTACTGACCCCTTTCAAACTTTGTCTGAATTAGTACTTGAGCTGGTCATTCTAAAATCAACTCAAAGATCAGTTGGGTCTGGGGCAGCCCAGGAGATTTAGCTGAAAATTGTGCTCTCTGTTCCAAGCTTAAGGACCAAAGGTAACCAGAGCTCAGGTTATTGTCTGGGTTCTTAAATTTCATGAATGTAATGTGTGATGTGGCCCAGAAACTTGGTAAAAAGGAAGTGAAATGGTGATATCACTAGAAGGAGCCATGATCACTACCCATGATAGAGATGCGTTAAGACAGAAGATGAGAATAAAATGGGTGTGTGCATGTAATTATGTAAACATTGTGTAACATTACCATAACACTGGGAAAAGTATGAACGAAAAAAATTTGCTTTGGTCATGTGTGTTACTTACCTTGTGCAAGTTGTATGTATATGTTTGTGCATACATATATATGTAAGCACACATGTATATACTCACAATTTTCCATATATACACATACACAAGTATATTTGTGTGTGTGTGTACATATGTGTGTGTGTGTATGTTTGCATATATATATGCATCTGTGAACTTTTTCAGACTAGGGCCCAAGAGTATTTCATTTGTATCCTTATCACTTAAGAAGGTGCCTTGCCTGTACAAGGAACTCAGGGAGTGTGTTTGAGTGAATAATGGTAGAATCTCTGAAAACAATATTTGAATGCAATAAAAGATCTAACTAGCTGATATCGTACTGAATAACGAGTGCAGTGACTCTAGGACAATACTTGTCCAGTTTTAATGTGTGTATAAATCTTGTTAAAATGTAGATTCTGACCCAGTAGGTCTGGGATGGGGCCAGAGGTTTTGCATTTTTAACAAGCGCCCAGGTGATCCAGTGCTGTTTCTGGGCCTCCACTTTGATGAGCAAAGGCCATGGGTTTCCTGCTGAGCCTCTCATCGCTCTGCATCTGCAGGTCAGGGCCAACACTTCCAGGAGGAGAAGAATTATGGTTAATCAAAAAGTCTTTTTTAAAAAACTTTTTAAAAATAATGTAATAGCTCCTATTTCATGAATATACTACAAGTTATCCATTTTGCTGTTAATAAACATGAAGGTGATTTCTGCTTTTATTCTTTGCTATCAGAAATAATTATAAAGATTGTGTACCTGTCTCCTCATATGTGCAAAGCACTTCTTTAGGTGATAGGAACACATGTAGGACAACTTGGTGGGTTGTTCCCACCCCACCAAGGCTGGGTTGTTGGGTAAGCAAGAAAATTTTTTTTTTTCTTGAGACAGAGTCTCGCTCTGTCGCCCAGGCTGGAGTGCAATGGCGTGATCTTGGCTCGCTGCAACTGTCGCATCCCAGGTTCAAGTGGTTCTCCTCCTAAGGAGCTGGGACCACAGACACGCACCACCACACGTAGCTAATTTTTGAATTTTTAGCAGAGACAGGGTTTCTCCATGTTGGCCAGGATAAGCAAATGTTAAAAGTCAATGTGACATTGTTTTCCAAAGGTGGTATACTAAATTTTACTTCTAACAAAACTGTGCTAGTTTGTTTTGATGGGTCCAAACACTCTAAAATTTAGTATTGTCGGACTTCATAATTTTTGCAATCTAAGGGATATAAAATGTGATTTTGTTTTGGTCTTAATTCACATTTCAATGATTACTAATGAGGTGGAGAATATTTTCACATGGTTTTGGGTCATTTGTGTGAGTGGCCATTTTGGTGCATTGCCAATATTTCTATAGGATTGTTTTCTTCTTAATGATATCTATGATTCTGCTGGGATCTGAATATGTGCGTTCTCCAAAATTCGTGTGTTGAAATCTAATTACCACTGCATTCATATTAACAGGAAAGTCATTTA
Organism: Theropithecus gelada; assembly: GCF_003255815.1. Classification (NCBI taxonomy): domain Eukaryota; kingdom Metazoa; phylum Chordata; class Mammalia; order Primates; family Cercopithecidae; genus Theropithecus; species Theropithecus gelada. Next base: position 44,999,920 of record NC_037685.1, on the reverse strand, counting down.
GGAGGTGATAAGGTCAGGAGGATGGAGCCCTCATGAATAGGATTAGCACCATTACAAAACAGAACCAAGGGATTTTTACTTGTTCCTTGCACCATGTAAAAATGCATCAAGAAGGCACCATTTCTGAAGCAGAGATGGGGCCTTCACCAGATGCTGAATCTGCTGGTACCTTGATCTTGGACTTTCCAGCCTCCAGAAGTATGAGTAATATATTTCTGTTGTTTATAAATTACCCAATTTAATAGATTTTGTTATCATAGCCCAAATGGACTGAGACAGATTCTGCTATGTATTCTGGAAACTTTTGTTGTTGTTGTTACATGTGTAGCTAATACCATCTCTCAGTTTATTTCCTGTCTTTCATATTATTTCTGGTATCTTTTGATATCAGAAGTCTTAATTTTACCATAGGGCAAGTTTAAATGGAATATGAGAAATCACATTTGCTCGTTTTTTTTGTTTTGTTTTTTTTGTTTTTTAATAGGTGTATTTACCTTGTTAAGGATCTTGTCTTTTTGTCTTTTAAGATTTTTGTTATGAATGAATGTTATTCTATCACGTATATTTTCTGTAACTAATGAGATGATTCTATGGTTTTTCTCCTGGATCTTTTAATGTGGTGAATTATAAATTTTTCCTATTTTAACTTTCCCTCTCTTTTGCTTTCCTAGGATTAACCCAACTTCTTTATTTATTTATCTATTTTAAGATGGCTTGGGTGAATGGGGTCTGCTAATACATTATTTAGGAATTTTGCTTCTTATTCCTGAGTGAGGTTGTTCCAAACTTCTTTTACACCCTGTGCTGTGTACCTGGGGATCAAAGTTACACAAGCCTCGGCCAGGTGTGGTGGCTCACACTTGTAATCCCAGCACTTTGGGAAGAAGGAGGTGGGTGGATTGCTTGAGGTCAGGAGTTCAAGACCAGCCTAACCAACATGGTGAAACCCTGTCTCTACTAAAAATACAAAAATTAGCCGAGCATGTTGGTGGGTGCCTGTAATCCTAGCTACTTGGGAGGCTGAGGTAGGAGAATCGCTTCTACCCAGGAGGTGGAGGTTGCAGCGAGCCGAGATCGTGCCACTGCACTCCAGCCTGGATGACAGAGCAGGACACCATCTCAGAAAAAGAAAGAAATAAAAAGTTATACAAGCCTCATGGTGTGAGCTTGGGAGTCATTCTTCTTTCTCTATTTTTTAGGAGTTTATATAAAAGTGGAAAAGTCCTATAAATCCACTTGGGCCAGATGTTTTTCTTGTGGGAAAATTTTAAACTACTTATGTACATTTTAAAAAATAAGTTAGAACTCCCGCTTTCTATTTTTTAAGATCGTATTTCTCTAGAAACGTGTCCATTGACTCTCTAATCTCTTGGTATTGATTTGTTCATAGTATTCTTTTATTACTCACTTAGGCTCCTCTTTATCGGTGATTGCATCTCCCTTTTCATTCATGGCCTGGGGCATTTATCCTTCCTTCATGTTGATGGTTGTCATTCTCACCAGCAGTTTATTTATTTCCTTGAACAGCCAAGTTTTGATTTTGTGCGTTATCTGTCTTGTATATTCATTTCAATTTTAATAATTTATGTATTGCCTCTTTTTTCTAATTTATTTAAATAGGTTCTGTTGTACTATTTCTAGCTTGTTAGGTATCTATTCTATCATCTCTTTTCAGTTGTACAAATGTAAGAATCTAATATTCTTTGAAATACTGCTTTGCTGAACTCCACAAGTATTAATATGTAGTTTCCTTATTGTTGAGTTTTCAGTATTAAAAAGAAAATTCCATTGTGTTTTTTAATCAATTATTTAGTGGTATCTTAGATTTCCCAAACATGTAAGAATTTTAAGTTTACTTTTTTGTTAGTTATTTATTTTATTTTTTCTTTATGATATAAATTCTTTGACTTTTTTGAGACTTTTTATAAGTATGTGACAATTTTTAAAATTTCTGTATGTGCTTGAGAAAAACACAAATTCTCTGTGATCAAGGTGCTAGCTATGTTCATTAAATCATGGTTTTTATTTTCCTTTTAGAATTTTTTCTCTGTTGACTAATATTTTTGTCCTCGATATGTCAATAATTGTGATATCCAACTGTTGTGAATTTGTCAATATTTCTCCACAGTTCTATCCGTTTTCCCTACTTTTTTTTTTTTTTTATAAACTTGGCTATAAGCATGATGTCTTTACTGGACTATGAAGGCACAGGGTATAACTTTGTCACCCCGGTATTCCCCAGGGTGCCAGTTGTTGACTGAACAGATGAATACATGGATGTTCTGAGAAGGCTGAAGGAATTTATTAATCTGACTTTGTGTACAAAATGAGAATACCACGGTCACAGGAGATCATCAGAAACACTGTCCAGGAATGGATTATGCCTGACAAAGCTTTCCATGAACTACCACTTCACAATAGTCCAAAGATCCTGTAACTTTAGTGAAGGGCCTTCCGTCCAATCATGTTTACTATCATCCTGGGGTAGAGTTTCAGATGAAAGCAGTGTGAGCTCCAGAATTTGGAGTCATGCCTGTTAGTTAAGTGAAAGGCATTTCACACATTTGCTTTTATCAGTTTATTCATGCTGATAGGTGCTTTTAGAGGGAATTCACAGCTCATGAAAGGCTCTGAATGAAAAGATGGAGTGAACAAAGTCTTCTGTTATCTGCAGAATGTGCCTTAGGATGGGTATCAGCAGTCCCACAAGTTTCTCCTGTGTGTTTAAACACGTAAATGAAGGAAGAATAGCGAAGGTTATTTTTTGTGTAACTTGACTTTATTAGATTAAATCAGTATTCGATCCCATACATGACTTCAAGACACATGTTTAATACTTAGGCTCATTTTATGGAAGAAGCTAATAATTCCTTAAATCATTTGAGTATGTTTAGAATTTTCAGGGACACTTAACTTTGAACTCCGATGCAGTTTAAAATAATTGTCATTCTAAACAGTCTATTGTAAAAGGTTCAAATCAGTAGCATAACTGCTTAAGAAATGAAAATTTAACCCTACATTTATCATCCCTTTCTTAGCATATGCATATGAATAATCTTACAAAATATTCAATATGCTGATGCTGTGTTCAGAATCCTTTCACTTCACATTCTGCCTGTCGAGCAGTCACTACCCTATTGATTTGCCATTCGATACTCTCTTGCAATACTCCTGAGTCTACAAAGCTGTTCCTTATTCTTGCTTTGAGGAAAAAAAAAAAAGTTATTTAAAATAGTACTATAAAGCTACTCAAAATACGTATTTGATTTAGGAAAATTCTTTTTTGAATGAACAGCAACAAGTAGTAAAATGAAACTGAGAACTGTTTCTCTATTGACTGCCCTAATTCTGGAAAATATACGTACCAGACTTCCTATAATTTTCTTTTTCTTTTTTTTTTTTTTTTTTTCTGTTTACTTTTCGTAGTGTTCTCTAAAAGAATGGAAGGATTGCTGATGTTGCATTTGTGAAGAATCCTGGCTTATGTGCCTACTCTAATTCTACTGTTTTCAAGAATACTGGGCCGGGCGCGGTGGCTCACGCCTGTAATCCCAGCACTTTGGGAGGCCGAGGCGGGCGGATCACAAAGTCAGGAGATCGAGACCACGGTGAAACCCCGTCTCTACTAAAAATACAAAGAATTAGCCGGGCGAAGTGGTGGGCGCCTGTAGTCCCAGCTACTCGGGAGGCTGAGGCAGGAGAATGGCGTGAACCCGGGAGGTGGAGCTTGCAGTGAGCGGAGATCGCGCCACTGCACTCCAGCCTGGGCAACAGAGCGAGACTCTGTCTCAAAAAAAAAAAAAAAAAAAAAAAAAAGCTCAATATTTCCATGGATTATGTCTTCGGTGGGGAACATATGTCAATTTAATTGCTGGTTTATGAATTGTGAGAGTTTCTTGATACTCAGTGATGTAACTCCTGAAAAATTCTTATCTTTAACATATTTCAAATCTGGTAAATCTTTATCTGAAAAGCAGAATAAAGTTCAAAAGTCTACCACTTTACAAGGAAATAGAAACAATATATATTTTTATGTGGCTTGGTTTTATTCTTGGATAGGTAGTAATCACATATTTTAAAATAATTATAATATTTTAAAGAGTATCTACCATTTATAAATATGATTATTTATTTATATTTTTGTGATGGAGGTCTCACTCTGTCACCCAGGCTGGAGTGCAGTGGTGTGCTCTCGGCTCACTGCAACCTCCTCCTCCCACCTTCAAGTGATTCTTCTACTTCAGCCTCTTGAGTAGCTGGGATTACAGGCATCCTCCACCATGCCTGGCTAATTTTTGTATTTTTAGTAGAGACGGGGTTTCACCATGTTGGCCAGGCTAGTCTTAAACTCTTGACCTCAAGTGATGCGCCCACCTCGGCCTCCCAAACTGCTGGGATTACAGGGGTGAGCCCCCGCACCCGGCCAGATTGCTTATTTATTTAAAAGGTGATATGTTACCTTAAAATACTGTAGAATTATAAGAAAAAGTACATTTTCTTAAAAGTTTTAGACTAATTTGAAATAAATTCCATGATAAACATATATAATAATAATATTCTGATTACTGTATGTTCCTTTTTTTCTTGAAAATATCAGGCATTTTTCAGTGTGATCCTTTCTAAGCAAAATTTTTAGAAGATTTTGGAGGAATTTCACATAATTATAAAGCGATTTAATCAAAATGAGCACAGAATATATATTATTTCACTTAACCCTATCTCATTTTAATCTCTTTATATGTTATGGCTTTATTTTATGACCAGGACATTTACAAACTAACAACCTAGGCAAAAACAAACCTATTTGAACTAGCAAAGAATTTATCAAGTTTTAATGTATGAGTTTCTTTCCTTCTCCTGCTCTAATTTTGCTTGTACTTCCCATCTGTAGGGATCTTCATCTTTTTAATTCCATGCCTCCACTTACCTGAGTGAAAATGACTGCTGGTTCGTTGGTGCTCTCTCATTTTTGATGTGTTTGCTATTGCAGCTGGGCCATGGAACGGGACCTCCCAGGGCTGTGTTTGACTTTTCATCTTTCTGTTCCTTCCTACCCCATGTCGGTATCTTGCCCTCTCTCCATATGAAAGACCACCTTTGCACCCATACTATCATTGCACTTTTTCCCTCTTCGATCTTTGATCTCCCAATTTCCTCTCTTAATTGTTTTCAGGAGTCTTCTGCCACTAACTCTCTTTGATTAGGTGTTTTTGAGCCTCTTCCCTCACCCTGCATTTCACTTCTTAGAATTATGAGCAGATTTTTAAGTTTTGAGAATGTTCACTTTATGCACTTTGCTATAAATATCAAGCATCATATTAATTATCAACTCCACCTTAATATTTCTTAGTACATTTATGTCTTTTATATTGAGTTTTCTTTTTTTAAAACATGCTTTTTCTACTGCTTAAAGACACATTTCCTTTAATAAATAAGCAGTTTTCTGCTTAAAGAGTGATGTAACTTTAACCGTGTTGTCATATATTAAAAATTCTTACCTTAACTTCATTTCTCATTGTGTTGTTAATAATGCGATATTAAATAATCTCTTTAGAAACAGATTTGCAGTGATCATTCCTAATTCTCCATGAATGTGTTGGGGATAGATTGAAATGGAAAACATGGAAGATGGTCCCAAAAGACTGTCTGATCTTGATGTATACGTAGACAGCACAGTGTCCGGCTCATAGTAAGTACTCAAGAATGAAATTAATAATCAAAACTATGAAAGCAGTATACAGCAATCCATCCCCACCTCTACATACAATATTTGACTTATCAATGCTGTACAGAACTACAGATTTGAGTAATAACTGTTTAAATAAGAAATCTAGTTGGAGTAAATAAAACCAACAGACAGACAAGGAAAAGACATTATATTCCAAAGAAGGAGGGAACAGAAATTTTAATTTCCACTTATACCAAATAAGAAAATGGAGGTACAGATAATATCAGTAGGTCACATAGCCAGGAGCAGAGCAGGATACAACGTAGGGGATAATTTGTCGATAAATTAATTGGTATTTTCTCAGTGTGGCACATCTGCCTGCCCTTCTCAAAACTCTCAAGGCAGCTAGATTTCTTTTGTTGTCTTAGGTTTTATTCTTACCTCAGATTTTTATAGGCCTCAAAACAAACACTGGTTAAACACAACAACTCTAGCTATTTTATTTTATTTTATTTTATTTTATTTTATTTTATTTTTTTAGGACCTCATGATGCAACAGTAATATTTCTAGCTTTTGTGAGAGCTACAGTTTATTAAAGTGGGGACGTTAGGGAGAAATGTTTTTGGGGAGAGTGCGGGGTGTTTCTTCCAGACTGGCGAGACATCAAAGGGAGAGTCCCCTGGGTACAGTCAGTGGGTGGCCGACCCTGTGTGAGATAAGTGGGTGCTGCTTTAAGCAGCTGGGTTCCTAGACTCATGCTTCCCGGGCTCCCGAGGCTTCTAGTACCCCAGTCACCTCGTGGAGGTGGCAGAGCTGCCAGAGCTTAAGGGCCAGGCCCAGGCCCAGTAAGAGAGTTTGTGGATTGGTGATAAGGAGGGTGGATTGATAACCCTTTTCAAGACTGGTCTTTAGATCTTTAGCCTTGCATGAAACCCTGGGATCTTAGCAAATCCTTGACAGGGGATTCCCAGGAATAACTAGGATTAAGTTTCCTGCTAGTGAAGTCAGTTTGGAATCAAATATACGTCTGCTTCAGGGAAAAGAGCAAAACAAAATCAAACAAGAAATAAATGGAATTTGTGTTGTTTCTAAAGGAAAATTAGAGAAATATAATACATTAAATTAATGTGTATACTCTTCCTGTATCTTCTGTGTGATGCACCTTCCACATAAGGTACAGCTCTATGAACAGCTACTAAATTTCTCATTCACCAAAGTTTCTTTCGATTCAGACAAAGAATGTCAGAATCTCTTGGCATGCTTACAAAAATACTCAGCACTAAGATTTATCTTCCCCATGAAACATTCAGGTTGTGACTTTGGTAAGTGTATTCTCTTGCACGGTTCAAGTACACAGTGTAGCAAAGGCTGAGAGGAAAGAGCTTGGCCAAGTTGATATTCTCCAAGGAATGCAGCAGTCTTGTGCACCAATATCTGTTGGTTTCGTTAGGAGAGGTGTACCTGTTCCAAATGATTACATTTGATACACAAAAGACTTCTAAAATTTGGGACTTTGGGAAGACAGCAGAACTATTAGCAGACGATGAACTCATCCTATGCGTCTATGTATCTTGTGATCTACGGCCTTAAGCATAACTACACAGTCAAGTTAGCACAGCCACTGTGCACTGCAGTTGTGTGGCTACACCCAGTCCATCCTCTCCAGGGACTGATAAGCCCTTTCACCAGATGCCACTCCAAAAACTAGCTCTCCCTCTCTCTTCCCAGAGGATCTTCTTGGTGTTAGGGAATTTAGTGATCATTTCAAAGCACAATCTGTCTCGCAGTTCATCAGAGTTCAACCCTTTGTTACAGAGTCATTGTTAACTTTACTTTTAAATAGTTTGCCTTTATCAAGCTGCTTGGGCTAATACTTCTCAGGAGGCTGCCCCTGGTCTGGGCTGACTCTCACCTGGTCTTCCTGTGACAGGAAAAGTAGCAAAGATGATGGCCTATTCTGAACTGAGTTTGACAATATGAGGATTTCTTTCTAAAAATAAATTATGTGTCTCTAAATTTTTCCATATATCCTCATCAAATAACCTGTCTGGTATTTAGCCATTTTATTTTCCTTTTATTCTTTAGGATTAAAAAGATAGGATGTTAAGAAATCAACCAGCTATAAAACAGAAAAAATAACCAATCAAATTTTGTACAGGATTACCATAAGAATATAGATTTATTAATATTTATCAATAATGTTCTAAAATGAGCAAACTACACAGAAAACTCAATCAAGGTTTCCATATTCTGTAATCGTCTCTTGCTTTATTATTCTTTAAAGCAAGCAATACAGATTCTCCTCAATGAAGAGGGGTTACATTCTCGTAAACATAGTGTAAGTTTAAAAGATTATATGTCAGAAATACATCGAGTACACCTGATCTACTCAACATCATAGTTCAGCCTGCCTTCAACATGCTCAGAACACTTATATCAGCCTCCAATTGGTCAAAATCATCTCACAAAAAGCCTACTTGATAATACAGTGTTGAATGGCTCACGTAATTTATTGAGCACTGTAATGAAAGTGAAAAGCAGAATGGTTGTAAATGGTTTGTGGGTATTTGTAACATAGTTCCTACTGAATTTGTTTCCCTTTTGCACCATCAAAAAGTTGAAAATTCATTAAGTTGAACTATTTAAGTCAGGGACTATGGGTACTCTCCTCTCCCCCTTCCGCTCACTTCTAACTGTTCACATCTGATTCCTGGACTAGATAGAATTACCTTTGTTGATACAACCATTTGCAACCACTTATCTATGGACAAGTAAATAAGAACTTTATCCTATAACACGAGGTCCGTAATGGTTTTCAAACCTCAAGCACAACCTAATAGTGGCCAGAAAAAAAGTGCTTATATTCATTCAGATTTCTTGCCAGAAGAAAACACCCTAACTGGTAAGAGTGTTCTAATTTACTCACACTCAGGAAATAAAAAATTAGCCACCATCAGAAGTGGGGGAAAGAGGATGTAAGCTTTCGGACTTACTTGTCTACATGACATTGCAATTTAGCAGAACCAGAGAGCAGACTGAGAATTATAAATTGCTTGACTTACGGTTTCTACGCACCGGTTGGTTACTGCTGCTATCTCTTAGGTGGATCAGGACTTTGATCAGTGGAAATTTCATTAGATTTTGGAATTTTGTTTGTTTGTTTTGGTTTTTGCAAGTTCTAATCTTCATTGTATAAAGTGCTTATGGGTTTGTAACCCATTTCAATCACTACTCACTTTATAGAGAAAGTTGAGAAGTTCTCCTTCACTTTCTATTACTGCAAACTATACCTGATAGTTCTTGTTTCCTGGGACAATCTTTGCTGGCAGTTTTGGAACAGATACAGTACTTAAAGAAACTTTTCAGGTTCATGCCTTAGAAAAGGAAATCAAATGATATTTCCTTTTTTTTTTTTTTTTCCAGCATGTTCCACTGAGCATTAGAAAGTGAACATTGAAAATGTCATACATGCCCAGCACGGTGGCTCATGCCTGTAATCTCAGGACTTTGGGTGGCCGAAGTAATGGATCACCTGAGGTCAGGAGTTCAAGACCAGCCTGACCAACATGGAGAAACCCCGTCTCTACTACTAAACATACAAAATGGACGGGCTTGGTGGCTCATGCCTGTAATCGCAGCTACTCAGGAGGCTGAGGCAGGAGAATCACTTGAACCCGGGAGGCGGAGGTTGTGGTGAGCCAAGATCGTGCCATTGCCCTCCAGCCTGGGTGACAAGAGTGAAACTCTGTCTCAAAAGAAAAAAAAGAAAAAGGAAGTGTCATACACATTTTTCCTTTTGGTAGCTGGATTTTGTTGCATGATTGCCACTTTTTTTTTTTTTTTTTGTAGACTGGGATGTCTGTACGATGTGACTGTGTGCATTCAAAACCTTATGAAAATCTTTGCAAAAAGCTGCCAGATTAATCAGCCTTTAAATGTCTTCACATGATATGTAAAGATAATCATTCACCAGCAACTGGTTACATTCTAAAACCTTTCAGAAAAGTTGCCTAGAAAACATCTTCCTTTAGAAGTGGTTGCTTGGTGGTTGTGTTCATTCCTCCCACCTGAAAACATCGCAGCAGCAGTTGCAGCCGTGCTCACGAGTTCAAGGGCTCTCCCACCTCGTCCCTTCTCTGAGTGGTGACGGAAGAGCTGCCTACGATCCCAGAAATCACTTGTGCTGTTTTAAAACAGGGGCTTCAGCATGAAGGGGTTAAGAGGTGGGGTCGGCCATGAAGAGGGGAGAGAAAGACTGAGTTTGTGCGTCTGTAAACCCTCAAAGAAAGCCGCTCGCTTCTTGGTTTTCTCTGCAGGACTTTAATGACCACTTATTTGTTTATTTATTTATTTATTTTCCTTTCTATCTTGTCCAGTAACGTCAAGGTGGTTTGCTTTATTTTTGGCTGCCGACAGGTATTGCCCTTGATCTGTCCGTGCAGATTCACGAGAAGATCAGACATTCTTCAGGGTGCCTGCTCCTCCCTTTCCATCCCTAAGGGCTGTCTGTGGTCCCTGTGAAATTTCGGAGGGCTTTGTTTTGATGCATTTCTTTATTTGCTTTCAATCAGATTCCCATGAAGCTCTCCTAGGAGGCAGAGGCATTCTTGCCAGGGTTGACTTGTTTTCTCGCTAGTGGCAGTGGCACAGTGATGTGTTGGGAGATCATCCTCCCTGGGTTTCTTGTGTTTCTGCTCATCTTCTGAGAAAAGCCCTGACTGCCCATTGTTGACTGTCTTTTCAATGGTCTGCACAGGGAACAGTCTTGGAAAATAGAGATGGTGTCTCCCTCAGAGCAAAAGACAGGCATGCTTACTGTTCTATATAATGAAGATAATGCTCCCCTCTGGTATACCTCCAATTCTGAAGGTTTTATAAAAGATTTGGGTTCCTTAAGCTCAGAATTTCTGTACTATTAACGTAGCTCACTGGCTGGGCAGGCATCACCTGGCCATAGTTACACTCCCTTTGGAGTACTGAGGCAGGTGTAAATAGCACAAATGCTGATACTCTGACTACAGCTGTTAGTGTGAATACTAGACTGTCCTTCCTGGCCCCATGAATCTTGTCTGTTCTGCCAGCATCCCTGAGACTGTCACAGACTAATGTGCTAGTTTTAAAGTAGGGCAAATGCTCAGACACTTCCTGACTCTTGATACTGTTTCCTATGAGCATTGTGCTGGGTTGTTGAAATGGCCCTGGAGGAGATGTGGGGGCAGGAGGGAGAGAAGGAAGAAAAACGTCTTTTGTCTCCACCATGTGTCCTTCCCACTGCAGCCCTTCCTCTAAAACAACATTTAGTAATGTGAGAAATGGGACAAGGATGGAGGGGCGAGATCGAGGGCCCGATGGAGTGTGATGTGGAGGCAGCTGGAAAAGACAAGTGCCATAGCAAAGGAAGTCCAAAATGACTTTGGAAGGGTTAGAAGGACAGTCAGCCAACCTGACCCTGATAGAACCTCATGACTGTACCGGTCTTTCTTTTCTCACATGGTTTCTAATTTGTAAGGGCTGCCCACAGGCTGTTTATCAATTGTCTTCATCTATACAGAATGTGTAGAGCTTGAATAGTGAAAACTTTCGGATGTGGAGGAACATGGGGTAGGAGAGTATTTGGGAAATGGCTTACCTGGAGCATTTTTTCCAAAAGCATTGGTTGGACTTGGGCTTTGTGGCATCATGATTATAAAATAAAGTGAAATTTTAAATGCAATTTTTTTTTTTCTTAAAACTGGTAATGATCTACGTACCCTGGGTGAGAGCAAGCCTTTGGCCAAGGCATATGTTCAGACACCAAGGAATTCCTGGGAGTCTAGTCTTCTAGATTTTCTCAAGTTCAGAAGCATTAGTTACATTTTTCCAAATATTACAATGTATTCGTTGTCCCCCTTGGCTCTGGAAGCGAAGGGGAAGGATTTTCTTTTTGTTTATATCCAAGAAGGAAACTCTAAACTTTTCCTTTCTTCTTCCCTATGTATAAATATATTTCTTAATTCTAATATTTGTGTAAAGAAAGCAAAGGAAGCTGATTCGGAAATAGACATAATCCAGGCATTTAAAATATTCAGAATGTTTTCCCCCTCATTTTACACAGGAAAATGTCACAGTTTTTACTAGATGCCTAAATTAAGAGTAAAATACTTGGAAAAGTAGTAGCAAGACCACTTACGATGGCTAAAATGTGCATAGCTTTGGGGTAAATAGTCTGCTTTTTATTCTCTATTGAATTCAGGTTAAGTGATCAGCTTCACTTATGCTTATTTTCTGCTTTGTTCTTAAATTCTCTCAAGTTGTAAGTTTTTGCCTCCATGCTTGTCTTTGAGTGTGATGATAAATAGAAGCTCTATTTAATTCTGTGGTTTTGCATTAGGGTGGCAGTTCCTGAAGAATGCTGTCACCTCTGTCAGCATGGAATTTTTGTTTCCAATTATAATGATTCTCTAAATAATTTGAAAGAACAATAATTAGATCTAGGTTTATTTTTCACTTGCTGTGTGTGGTCTTCTTATCCTGTAGCCTTCTAATTTAATCAAGTTAAGTTATTTCTAAGCTCCTAATTTGTACTTTTTCTGCACTGAAATGCTGACACTTTATTGACCTGATTCTGTAACTTTTGCCATGACAGGCTTATCTACCTTAGACTTTGTGTCTTTTTGTCCTGTCATTTTCTCCGCACAGCTGGTCTTGTCTCCAGACCACCCATCTGGATTTAAAGTTTTAGTTTCTTTTCATAACACAGACTAGGAAACTTGAATGAACATTTAATTGATAAGTCACATGATATTAAGTTTGCCTCCTTAATTGATCAGTTCAAATATAGTTAAATGAACCCTAGAACGACCTCCCATTCACTCCAAGGATCATTCAATATTTGATTATTTTACACCTGTCAGCAGGAGTTGGTTTGGTGAAAATTCCTGAGTCCATCAGCTTGTCAGTTCCTATTTGTGAAAAAGCTTATCTCACGGCAGTGTGCATGGGAGCCGTGGTGGAACCACATAGGAAAATGCACGTATATATAAGTGTGGGTGGGGTTATTGATGATCCTGCATCGGTGGAAGTATATCAGTTTAGGTTTTCAAATGGTTCTACTCTTGACTCATTTGCTGTTAGATGGGGAAAGAAGTAATGCATTATTTCTTTGTGTCTGTCAAATAGAGACTCTAATATCCATTTTCCTCAATGAGTGGCTATTAAAAAATACAAATAATATACACGAAAGTTTCCAAACAGAGTGTGAATTTCATGAATATTTATGAAACAGCATTTTTAACAACCTTATTGAGATTACAATCCACACAATACACCATTTGCCACTTAAAGTGTATGATTCAATTGTTTTTAGTTCGCTTATAAATATACGCAATCATCATCACAACACAATTGTAGACCATTTTTATCACTCTAAAAATAAACTTCAAACTTATTTGCAGTTACGCCAATCGCCTCTGAGCTCTTGGCCATCACTGATCTAAATTCTGTCTCTATGGATTTGCCTATTCTGGACACTTCATATAAATTGAATCATATAATATGTGGCCATTTGTGACTGGCTTCTTTTCACTTCATATAATGTTTTCAAGGTTCATCCATGTTGTAGCAGGTAACAGTACTTTATTAATTTTAATTTTAGTTTTTTATTTTTTTTGAGACAGTTTTGCTCTGTCACCTAGGCTGAAGTGCAATGGCACAATATTGGCTCACTGCAACCTCTGCCTCCCAGGTTCAAGCAAATTTTATGCCTCAGCCTCCTGAGTAGCTGCTACAGGCACGTGCCACCACACCCAGCTAAGTTTTGTATTTTTAGTAGACACGGGTTTTTGCCATGTTGGCCAGGCTGGTCTCAAACTCCTGACCTCAGGGGATTCACCCACCATGGCCTCCCGAAGTGCTGGGTTTCCAGGCACGAACCACCGTGCCCGGCCTCTTTTTATTTTTGAATGATCATTCATTGAATGATTATATCACCTTTTATTTATCCAATCATCAGTTGATAGATATTTGAGTTGTAGCAATATTTTGATTACACTGTTTTGAAATAGCATATTTACATGGTAAAAATTAAAATGAAACAAGAAGTCACACACTGAAAATTCTCACTCCCATGTCTCTCCCCACTCACTCTGCATCAATAATTGTTTCATTACTTTTGGCTTGTCCTTTATGCAAAATCAAGAAATACAAACAAATGTTCTTATTTTCCTTTCTTTTTTATGCCAAATATAGCACCCTATATACACTCCTGTATGAAGCTTCTGGTTTAACATATCTTAGCATGCCCTCCAAGTCAGTACTTCCACATATTCTTCACTTTGTATTTTCAAACAGCATTATTTAGGTATACTTGATATAAAATAAACTGTACATGTTTGCTATATATACAGATTGATGTTTAGGCATATGTATACCACCATGAAGCCATCACCACAATCAAGATAATGAATATATCCACCACCCACAAAACTTTCTTCCTGACCTTTGATAATTCCTATTTCTCCTTCCTGTCCTCAGGCAACCACTGATCTGCTTTCTGTCACTATACATTGGTTTGCATTCTCTATAATTTTATATAAATGCAATCATGCAATGTGTACTTTGTTTTGATCTGACTTCTTTCACTAAGTGTAATTATTTTTGAGAACATCCATGTTGTAGCATGTGTCAATATATATATATTTTTTTATTGCTATGTGGTATAGCGTTATATACCAAATTTGTTTATTCCTTCACCTGTGATGGCCATTGGGACTGTTTCCTGTTTCTGGCTATTACAGAGAAAGCTGCTGTGAACATTAGTGTACACTTTGCATATGGACAAATTCATCATTTCTTTTTAGTAAATAGGAGTTAAATGGCTAGATTGTATGGTTGGTGCATGTTTACCTATTTAAGAAATTGCCAAACTGTTTTCCACAGTAGTTGTGTCATTTTATACTTCTACTGCAGTGCGCAAGACTTGTGGGTCCTCCCCAGTTTTATTCACACTTTTATTGTCAGTCTTACCCATTTTAGGCATTCTAATATACATGTAGTGCTTTTTCATTATGGTGTTAATTTGCGTTTCCATAATGACTTACCATGTTAAGCATCTTTTTTTTTTTTTTTTTTTTTTTTTCTGAGGCAGAGTCTCGCTCTGTTGCCCAGGCTGGAGTGCAGTGGTGTGATCCTGGCTCACTGCAAGCTCCACCTCCTGGGTTCACACCATTCTCCAGCCTCAGCCTCCCGAGTAGCTGGGACAACACGGGCCCGCCACCATGCCCGGCTAACTTTTTTGTATTTTTAGTAGAGATGGGGTTTCACCACGTTAGCCAGGATTGTCTCGATCTCCTCACCTCGTGATCTGCTCGCCTCAGCCTCCCAAAGTGCTGGGATTACAGGCCTGAGTCACTGTACCCGGCCAAGCATCTTTTCATGTGCTTAACTGCTATGCATGTATGTTTTTCAATGTAGTGTCTTTTAAAATCTATTCATATTTATTTACTCAGTTATTTTATTATTAAATTTTGAGAATTTTTTTATGTTCTTTTATCAGAGGCATCGTTTACAATTTTTTTTCAGCCTGTAGCTTGTCTTTTCATGCTCTTAACAGTGTCTTTTGAAGACCATAAGTACTTTACATGCTACCCAATTTGTCAATTTGTTCTAACTAATTGTGAGTTTAGTGTCACATTGGAGAAACCTTCTCCTAGTCCAAGATCACGGAGATTCTCACTGTTATTTTTTCTGTGTTTTATAGCTTTAGGTTGTATATGTTGGTCTCTGATCCATTGAGTTAAATAAGGACTTACTGTGTATATATAAAAAAGTTCATCAGAAAAAAAAAACAAAAAACAGATGAGCTGTAAAGTTGATGTCTTGAGAAAGAATTTTTCTCCAAACATACTACTTACATAATCAAATTCAAATCTCTATTTATTGTATCCCCCATATTTGAAACGCCTTTCTCTTTCCTCATACTTCTACCCAGTGAACTCAAACCCTATTAAGGGCAGTGGCCGCCCGTAGGAGATAACAAGAGGTGCCTATCGGAGCTGCAGGTTCAGATATTCATAAAAACAGCGGAGCGGGTTACATTCACTTCTTCCTCGGGATCCAAGTGGCTGCTCTTTACATAGATTGTTTAGGTTTTTTATGGTTTTGTTGATCATGACCCATCGCTTTCGTATCCCAGGATATCTACTGGAAGATTCCCTCTACCTCAGTGATAAAAATTACATCATTGTGAATGGAAAGGAAGAGAGTTGATTAGGAGCAGTTTTAAAATTATTCCTTTTCCATGTCTATGCAGGCTGGAGTGAAAACATCCAGAAACAGAGACAGTTAAGATTTCAAATCAATATAGCTAACTTTTACACTTCACAGGAAAAAGAATTACGTTTTTCTTTATTTCAACCACCTTTTCAAGTTATAATTTCAACCGCCTTTTCAAATTATCATTTCAACATAAAGTAAGGATTTAAATTAAATTTAAATAATATGCACAATAATTACTTTTCTGCATAAGACAACCTAGGGAAATATCTTAAAGACAAATTACTGGGGAATCAGCAAAGCTTTCTTCTTTTATGACAATAAAGATTAGAATTCTCCAAGTACTTCGGCAAGAATAAGAATCTGGCTCAATGATGACATAGAAATAACAGCAACATTATAGGAAATTGCTTGGAGGTGATTATAAAATGCCTGTAGCTCATGGGAACATCTCATGATTTATTTGTCACTGCTAGGAGGCTAAAAGAACTAATCTAAATCCATTTAAAATTGTATTTATAAAACTGAGATGGGTGAGTGTTTAGGGGAGTCATTGTGTGTAAACACATAGGAATAATCGATCTAATTACCCATGATCCGATCACTATATTGGAAAAATATTTATCTTATAAAGATCAAGTTCATTTTTTATGTCACCCCTAATGATTCTATCAGAAATTATATCTTTCAATTTCTCATCATTATTATCTTAGCCTCAAAATATATTTGTATTTTTAGTCTGACTTTAACAATCTTCTCATTTAGAAGATGCCAGTCAAATATCATCATCAATAGCAACCACTGAAAATAATAATGATTTAGATTCTAATTCCATGCACAGTGACCACAATGGAGAGACTGAGGATTATCATCCAGCACCACATACCAACAGAATAACATGTGTCACAGACATGTGAGTAGAACTGAAACAAAGCAGCCAGTTTGTTGGTCACTGAGAGGTAAGTCATAATAGCAGGCACAGTTGTGAAGACAAAGAAATAGAAGACAAGTCCATGATCTCCTAGAGCTTCTCTTTTGGTTTAAGAGGCAAGAAAAAGTTACTTGAACACATATGAGGAATGCGAATCATGTAAATCAATCCTAAGACACGGTGGGAGCAGTCCCACCAGGAAGTGCAGGAGTGGAGAGGCTCTGACGTCACTGGGGAGGCATGGTGGGGGCTTCGTGAAGGAGCGATCCGAGAGGTCTGAAGTCCAGCGGGCAACCTGAGAAGGGCATCACAGCTGTTGGAAGCGGAAAGACTGGCTGGACAGAGCTCAGCTTGTGCTTGAGGAGGGAGCAAGGAGTCAAGTGTGCTGATGTCCTGATTTGGAAAATACTGAGATGGTGAGAACCAAAGCTGGCCGGCTGGTGGGGCCATAGCACAGAGGTCCTCATATACTCGGATGCAGGGTTTGAACCTATATTCTTATCTGTGCTGAATTATGACAGGTCAAAGTGTACATTGACAAATTCTTAATGCTTCAGCAATTTTTACCAACCACTTTTTTGCTTCTACTTATAAAGCCAAAGAGGGGCAAGAAAGGGCTAGAGGAATGTTTCTAGAATCAAAGCCAAGATCTCCAGATTCTAATACTACCTGCGTTGCTACTTAGTTATATGAACTTGTGCAAATCTTGTTATTCTTCTGTAGTTTAACTTTGCATTTGTAACATGAGATGGTAAAACTGATACATAACTCAATATTTATTTTTTAAAAAGTGGAAACAATAAATGCACAAAACCCAGAAGTTAGAATTTAGGGATATCAAGACTACTATTGTCATCAGTGTGATTCTGCAAGTTCTCCAGAAAAATTCACATTAGGACTTATAGATGCGGGGCTACCTTCAGCCATCCGTGCATTCGACTCTGCCCCAGGTGCCCAAACGGTACGCTTCGTGGAGCTTATATTCTAATGGGGAAGTATGATTGGTTGCCAGGGCTGCCATAGGACTGCAGACTGGGTGGTTTAAATAACAGAATTTTATTTTTTACAATTCTGGAGGCCAAAAGTTTGAGATCACGGTGTCAGCAGGGTTGCTTCGTCTGAGGCCTCTCTCTTGGACTTGTAGATGGCTGTCTTCCACTTGTGTCTTCACATGGTCCTCCCTCTATGAGTGTGTGTCGGTGTGCCTGTGTGTGCTAATCTCTTCATAGAAGGACACCAGTCATATTGGAAGGGAGGCTACACATATGACCTCATTTTACCTCAATCCCCTCTCTAAAGGGCCTATCTCCAAACACAGTCACAGTCTGAGGTACTGGGTGTGAGAGCATAGGAATTTTTCAGGGACACTAATGTGGCCCATAACAGAGAGAGAAGTAATAAACAAGTAAACAAATAAAGAATAAAATGGAGTAACACGATACAGACTCGTGTGAGTGGAATTGCTATAGTGCGAAGAATGCAAACGCCACCAGGCTTTGAAAGACAGGGTGGATGTCCCTGCAGGAGAGCAGCAGTGGAGCTATCACAAGATGAGACAAGCTCTGTGTGCTTGAGACTGACCATGCACCAGTTGGAGGGCTTGGTTTGGGTCTCTGCAGCGTAGGGGCACAGTGCACAGGTGTCTAACCCACTTCTATCAAAAGGGCTCCTGGCCAGAGATGCTGAGGGTGCCCATGCCTCCAGGAGAGTCTGCCTCTGGGAAGTGGCTGGCTTAGGTGGTGTCCTCGGACAGCCTGCGGGTGCCTCTCATCCCTCCCCAAGAGGAAGTCAGCACAGCATGGCTGAAAGCAGCAAGGGCATGGCTGCAGGCAGGTGAAAACACAGTGGTGTGCGTTAGGGGGACTTCAGGAGAGAGATTCCTGGAAATAGGAGTTAGCCTCGGACAAACCCCTCAAAAACACCAGAGAGTTATCATTTGTTGTTGCCTCTGGAAACTGCTTGATTGCACCAGCGACTGCTAAATAACGATTTTTTCCTTTTACCCTTGTCTTTCCCAACCCCACCTCCGCCATGGAGGGCCGGGAGGCACAGGGTGGGCGGGCAGAGAGGCAAGAAGCACAGCCTGAGGCAGGCAAGGGTTCTGGGAGTTCTGACTTGCGGGGGAATGAGGTTTTTACTGAAGGGAATGAGAGAGTTACTGTGTGGGGGAGAGTAGAGCGATTATCTGAGTGTCAGGACTGTAGATGAGACCTGCCTGCCAGCCTGCTTCAGACGCGGGGAGGGAGGAAGCGGAGGCAGAGTGAGTTTTCAGGGGGCGGAGGGCAGGAGCATCAGCGTCATTTTTCCCATGTGTTTTGGGGAGGCTTGGTCTTTTGAAATACTGGTTTTACCCTCTGAGAAAATACTGGTTATCTAAATCACAGCTCCGCAAACTCTGTCAAGGGCCAGAGAGGAAATAGTTTAGGCTTTGTTGGCCAAGGGCAGCCTCGGGATGTTATGCAGGTCCTTACAGAACAACAAGGAAACATATCTGCATACCATTTTCATTGATGAAATTCAGAATATAATAATAGAGCACACCTTTTTGTAACACAGGTCTTATAGAAGAATGGGATTCTTTTCTTGAGGGGAATATCGTTTTCTTCACTGGAGTTAAAGTTAGTGTTGCCATCACAAATCAACTGTGAATGTTCTTCTGTGTTAGCCATTATTAGCTTGAGGGCGGAACGGAAAGACGGGCCACTGGTTCCTTTGGGCCCACAGGCTATAGTTTGCCTTGTTTGATGAGCGTGGTCTAAAAAAATACGTTTTATTTAGCTTTGTTATTCCATTTGCAAACATCAAATGAATAGAAAGAGATGGTAATTGCAAAAATGAATTATATTGGCTGAAGCCCTCTGGGGTAATGGATAATCCCTATCCTCTCAGAGAAAGAGAAAAGGAGGCTTGGTTTTCTTTCTTCAATATGATTCCATGAGAAGCAAGAAATTAGAACAACTAGACATATCTCATGATACTAAAGTAAGTTTTTATTTTGTCTTCATCAATCATTTAATAAATGCTCTGCATTTTTCTATGTACCCTTTCATAATTACTAATGCCCAAGAAAGTGCAAATATTAGTCAACCTCTTCCAGATTTGTGGCAGGACATGAATGGAGTTGTTTAAATGCCACAGTTCTGAACGTGACAAATATTATCGACTTCTGGGTTACAAATCGTGTGTGTGTGTGTGTGTGTGTGTGTGTGTGTGTGTGTGTTGGGGTGGGATGAAGGGCACAGAAAAAAGAAGAAAGAAGAGGGGCAGAATGACAGATTATGTATAGTAAAATGGGATGGGGCGTGCTGGGACAGGGGCTAGCTGGAAAAGTTTAGATGCAGGATTCGCTGCATTTGTAAATTATGGCTGAAATATTTCACAGATCCAAAAGGATTCCTTGACATCTCTGTACCTCACATACAGCAGCTTTATAAATATATACAAAAGTGAGGATCTTAATGTGGGAAGAATATAAGTGCATTTCTCATGAGCCTTGAATTGGCAAGAGTTGTGGATTGTTAATAATTCAAATCACCCAGCTCTTTAATACAGTCACCATTACACCTCTTCATTATTGATACTATTGACTGCAGGTACCTTGCAATTTTTGTTGTATTCACATCACCCATTACTCTTTCTTTTCTAACTTTTCAGAAAATCAGTTGTGTCAGTATACAGTTCTCTTTGTTAAGAATAAAAGCTACAAATAAATGAGCCTTCAAAAAAGGCAGTAGAAATAAACTCTCTAGGTTAGGAAACACTTGCTATTTTATTGAAATTTCCTTCACTGTATAGTCAGGAACAGAAAAAAAAATTATTGTTATGTGTACTCATTTTATTCCTGTTAGTGGTTAGCACTAGTATATCTGAAATCGCCCTGTTATAATTCTTACATCTTCAGCAAATATTTATTGGGCACTTACTGAGTTTGTAATCACACTATGAATTCTGAGTTTTTCCATAGCTTTTGGAGAAGTAATTCTCCTTTCTACAATATTTCAGTCTTGATAGCAATTGTTATTTATTTTTAGATGATACATCAATAGGATATAAATTGTATTTTCATAAACCTACCAACTATTGAAGTAATTGCATTTATTATTTTTCTTCAAAGATGAGAACTTTGCTATTTTTACCTATATTTCATTAGTGTTGCGTAACACTTTTAAACTTATTTATTTTCTTTTACCAGTGCATAATATTTTATTTTCTGGTTTGTCAGCTTTGATTTTTTACTTTAAACTTTAGGTAGCATTAAGAAAAAAATATGTATCATAGAATTTGAGCATTTTTAGAAATGCAGAAAGTCAAGTTCAACTTTCCAACCAATGGAAAAATTTGCTGCACTAGAACCTTAGCTAAACCCATTGAATGACAGGAAGCCTCAAAGAAAGCATATTCAATTTATGTGAATTTCCTTTTGTGACGAAGGCAGATAGGACAGAGAAGGAAACTGGTCGACTTAGAGATGCATCAGTTAACTCTTCAAAGTCTGGAATAAACTTAGAATTTGACATTGCACACTCTTGATCTAGAAATCTGAATATTGACTGCAAGTACACATCCTTATTTCAGTACTCACCTGTGTTTTTTAAATTGTGAAACCAGTAAAGCACGATGATGATTGGCATCCCTCTGCCGTGAAAAAGAAGGCTAATAGTGTTAAAAATTCAATTCATCCAACACAAAGTTCTAAAAGTTTTATGCCTTATAGAATTACTTGAGCACTCTCCAAAATCCCATATCCATGTCACAACCAATATTAAGTCCAAATATAACCAGTCCTTTTCTTTTTAATAGTCTTCATTTTTTTAAAGAGCAGTTTTAAATTCACAGCAAAGCTGAGCAGGAAGTACACAGAATTTCCATATCTGACCCCGCTTTCAAACATGTGCAGCCTCTCTCGCTATCAACGTCTTACACCAGAGCGGTATATTAGCAAACATGTGCAGCCTCTCTCGCTATCAACGTCTTACACCAGAGCGGTATATTAGTTACAATCAATGAACATACATTGCCACATCATTGTCATCTAAAGTTCCCAGATGATTCTAATGTGCAGCAAAGTTTAAAACCACTAATCCAGGAATCGGATATAAACGCAGCTGATTGTGCACTGGTTTGCATCTTGTAGCTATAGTTGATATTTACAGCTCAAGTTTATGCTGATGGATCGTGAGTCTGTGAGTGGTCAGTGGCCATGTCACACTTACTGTTAGTATTGTGAATACCACACAGGATATGACTATGAAATCCACCTTGCAAAGTACTCCCAGAACCACAGTCCTATTACGTGAACACCCTCATGTAACACAGGCCTTTGCCTGTTTCCGATGTGAATGGTCTCTGTGAGTGGGTTCAGACGTTCTACTTTAACCAGCAGTGTTTATATGCAGAATCAAATGTCCAGGACAGACTTTGCAACCGAAGTCTAGATTTATAAATTACTTTTGAAATGTATTCCTCTTCTCCAAAGTTATTTTTAGGTTCAAAGTGGAGGTAGGAAAGGCAGGGTAATGAGGCAGCAGTGAGAATTCCATGACTGTAGCCACTCCCGATATGATGTTCGTCAGTCTTGCAAGAACTGACGACTGGTAGAAACTGCAGGAGGCAAAATTCAGCCATATGCAGGAGGATGCCTCCTGCAGCCCTCAGCGTGCCTTCTGTGGCCAGGTCTGCTGAGGGAGGGCTTGATGTGATTTCAACACACCAGTGAAATTGAGCCAGTGCAACTGTATTTTACTTTTTCCATAATTTCAGCCTCCCCAGGATGAGCCAAGATGTCCTAAACTACTTGAAATGAAGTCCTAAACTTCCTGAAATGAATAATCTGGAAATATCAATAAAACATCTTAAGATAGTTTCACAGAGAAACGGAAAAAGAAAAAAACACACACACAATAGCACAGAACTGGCTGAATCATTTCTGAATTGATAACACAAACAAAACTTTCATTTTCTTTTCATTATATTCTTTACACATTTTGAAAGACAGGCTTATAAAACAGTGTAACACTGTTCACTCAGGAAAATTACAGGCTTACCATTAGGCCAGAATTATACCTGATTTTCCTAAGAATAAGAATATTTTAGCTCATTTAGTGTCCCTTGGATCTATCTATGTATCCATCTGAGTGTTTAATTGATCCTGGTTTTCCAAACAGTGAAACAGACAAGGTAATTTCTTTATTTTATTTTGTCTGACCACAATATATACTCTATATGCTTTCTATGTACTCAATTATGTTTCTGCTAATAGTATGTCTTATATATGATGCTTCTGTTAATTAATAGCATTCAAATATGAGCAATAGTTTACATTAAACTATATTTTTGTTTTTGTTGTTAAAGACAGGGTCTTGCTTGGTCATTTAGGCCAGAGTGCAGGGCACAGTCATAGCTCACTGCAGCCTTAAAGTCCTGGGCTCAAGTAATCCTCATGCTTTAGCCTCCAGAGTAGTTGGGACTACAGGCATTCATCACCATGCCCAGGTAATTTTTTGTACTTTTTATAGAGACAGGGTCTTGCTATGTTGCCCAGGCTGGTCTTGAACTCCTGGACTCAAGAGATCCTCCCTCCTCAGCCTCCCCAAGTGCTGGAATTACAGGCATTCACCATGATGCCTGGCCACATTAAACTGTATTATGACTCCACCATCCTCCATGAATCCCTCTATCTGTTTCTACCTCTGTTCCTCCAGCCTGCCGGCGTGTGAATCTTCTTTTCTTCCATTCATTCAAGAATTTACGGAACACCTCTGTACACAAGACACTGTTCAGTCACTGAGATTTTAGAGATGAAAGAGATGCAACCACCCTCTTCAAGATGCAAATAATCTAATGCTGAGGCCGACAAAGAAGACAACAATGGCGACCGTGTGTGATTAGTCACACGTGGTTACAGGTTGCCTTGGCTTTATAAAGGATGGAGCTCTAACTGCAGGCAGCTGGGAGATGTGGACACATTTTAGTCAAAGGGAGGGATCTGATGGGTGTTTTATTTTGAGTGTTATTCACTCTTAAGAGGGATTTTCTGCTGGCAATGTGAGGGAAAGATTGCAAGCAGATGGGGTGGACATACATAGATCAGAACAGAAGCCACCATTTCAATTAAAGAAGAAAACGTAAATCTTGAAATATCTCTATGGCAAGAGAAAGGAGAGGAAGATGCATACAGAAAAATTAGGGAGATGAGCTCAAAGGAATTATTGAATGAATAAAGAAAGTAAAAAAAAGGAACGGATAGGCAACGGTTTTTGTAAATTGTGGTAGCATTAGTCTAAGGAGGTGATAACTACTGCCCTGACAATATCTTGGGCCTTTCACTTTCTTACTTTTAACAATGGCTCTGATCTATTTCCAGCACATCTGTTTACAGTTGATTGTTTGCTCCATGTCAGTACTGTTCCACATAAATCAGTTCTTTTGATCATCAGCATAACCCTAGCAGTATGTTTTATTATTTCCATTTCAAAGGGGAGGAAACTGAGGTACAAAGAGTTTAAGTCAGTTCCCCTCTGTCTGGCACTGTTCAAACCCAGCAGAACAGGGCAGAGCCCCCAAGCTTCAGATTGTCTCAGCGCAGTACCAGAGGTGCCATCCACAAAGAGACTGACGTGAACAGTATCTCTGGAGCTGAGGAGTGAGGCAGCTCTGTCTGGTGCCTGAACTCACCAGTGCTGCCCCATCCGGCCTCTGGGGAGGGAGCAAATTGCAGGGACACATGTTTAGTTTTGAATGTGTTCGACCTGACATATCTGCAATACATGCTGGTAGAAGCATTCTCATAAAGACCCTACAATGTGGGGAAGATTTATAGACCAGGGAATCCTTGTATGAATAAGAATGGAGATAAAACATAGATGAAATTTCACAGGGAAAGAATAGTAAGCAGAGACAGATGGCTTAGGTAGCAAATCCTGATGATGTTGTACAGCAGTAGTTTTCAAATATGGATGCACAGAAGAATCACCTGGGGACTTCAAAAATTCCTTACGTTCAGGCTCCACTCTTGGCTAATCAAATCAGAATGTCTGGACATGAGACCCAGGTATGGGCATTTTAAAATCTCCCCAAGGTGATTCTAAGATGCAGTTAAGTTTATGTGTCATTGATTTGGAGCTGTTATTCTTATAGTCTCATGTGCATCAGAATCACCAGGAGGGCTTATTAAAACACAGATTGCTGGGCCTGCCCCTAAGTCAGGTTCTTCAGATGGGTCAAAATGCCTAAGGACTGGAAAGCACTGTTGTAATTCCAATATTATATGGCTCTTCCTTATAGAGGTGACTCAATTCAGAATTGAAAAGTGAATTTCAACAAGTTTTCCTTAATTCTAAGAAATCTTCCATCACTATCTTTTGGGAATAAGTATTCTCCCCCACACCACAGGGATAGGAAGTACCAACATATTAATTCTTTTACTAGAATATAAATTCCAGATGATCAAGGACTGCCTGTTTTAGTCACTGTTCTACCTTAGTTTAGAACTGCACCTGGTGTATGGTATATGCTTAGTCAGTATTTTTTAGATAAATAAATATTGCAAAACTCTATATACAGTTTTTAATTCATCCATTCTATACCTCTGACGCTATGTGGCAAGAACTGTGCTCCCGCTGTGAAAACAGGTAAATAAAACTGCTGTGGTTTCTGTTTTCATGAATGGAACTTACAAACTAGAGTTAAGAATGCAGTGCAAACATACTAATAAAAATGTGATAATTTTTACGTGGCATATTTTTGCTTCTGTTGGTAAACAATTATTTTCTTTTCTTTTTAATCTTTAGTCACTGGTTTTATAAAATTGTTCCATAAAATGCTTTCCTTATATGTAGTAGTTACTATGTGTTGTTAGGATTAAATACAATTAAATTATATACATATAGATGAATAATGTTAAGTGGCTATTATAATGGGGCAGATAAGGTATGTAAAGATAGAACACTTGGTGGTCTCACAGTACTCCTGAAAACATTAAGAATGTTAATAAAGTCAACAGATTGTTTAAAAGATGTATAAATTATTGTCAAAGTCTGAAGTTTATGTAGTGATTTCACCAATACCTCTGGGACAATGCATTGAACAAGGTCTTATGTAGGTTTTATATTCCTAAAGGCTAGTTTTGAAAGCCATATAAGTCTGAATGACTATGTAAAAGTTAGAAAGACTATAGTCTGTTGACCCAGGACTTTAACAAATTCTGTTTCAGAGGTATAATCTCAGATCATAATAATAGAAGACTGATGAAGACCTTAAAATTTTCCTTAATTATCTTTGTAACACATCCACCAACTGATAATCTGACTTTGGAGCAAACTCCTCTAATTTTACAAAACTTTCCTCCAGGCACGTTATTCCCCTTTTTCACACCAATGACTTCTTTATACTGGATTGTCATCTCACTCTCTGTTTTTCATCACCGTTCTCAATAATCATGGAGAGAAGATAAGAAATGTTTAATCTCTTCTTCTTGTTTGTTATTTTCTGTTCTCTCCTTAATGCCCCCCCCCTTTTTTTAAGAAAAAAAACTTCCTCAATCTTCTCTCCAACAATATAGTTTTCAGTTTCTTTTCATATTCATAGTTCCTCATATAACAAATATTTGAGATTTCCTCCATTTCTGCTCCCTTTGAATCAGATACATACGTATGTATTGATAGACAGGTAGAATATAAATGCAGATATAGATAACTGTTTGTACATACACATATTCACATGCATTGCTGTTAATTTTGCTCACTCAGAATTAATGTCTAGTTTCAGATGTCTTATCAGCTTTTCTCCTTTATCTCCCAATTGCTAATGAATGTCCTCCTTTCCCATGCTTGCTTAGGGTAGCAGAGTTTCAGAATGGTTACTGTATTTCCACAATTACAAGATATGCCATTAGTGACATTTCTGTTTATCACTTTCTCTTTTCTTTCTTGATATAAGACTCCAAAAGAGTTTCTAGTCAGGAGTGATCACGGACTCCCCGTTTCAGCATGGTATCTGTTAGACTTTTGAGTATGTATGAAAGGTTACGATATGTTCATTTTTCTAAAGATAAGATTCATAATTCCATCAGAATCTCCAAGTGTTCGTGACCCACATAATATTAAGAATCATTCATTTAGTTCTGGATGGTGACATCTTAAAATACCGCAAATCTTTTCCTCCTCTTCAACTATTTGTGATTGTCATTTTTATCAGCCTCCCCAAGTCCATTGGGGAGTAACATGGAATGTAAATGGACAAGTACCCTGGTGAATATTTCAATTAGTAGGCTGGGAGTTGCTTTTCTGGGCATTCGTTAAGCATTATTTAACAAGGGCTGCAGACAACCTGCTCGCTACTACAGATAATTGTGGGCCAGTTAAAGGGCTTATTCCTGGCAATTCGGTTAGCCTCTTGAGCCTCAGATTTTTTTTTTTTTTTTTTTTTAGATGGAGTTTCGCTCTTGTCGCCTAGGTGGGAGTACAGTGGCACGATCTCGGCTCACTGCAACCTCTGCCTCAGCCTCCTGAGTAGCTGAGGTTACAGGAACCTGCCAACACGTCTGGCTAATTTTTGTATTTTTAGTAAAGACAGGGTTTCACTATGTTGGCCAGGCTGGTCTCGAACTCCTGACCTTAGGTGATCCGCCTGCTTCAGCCTCCCAAAGTGCTGGGATTACAGGCGTGAGCCACCGTGCAGATTCCTAACATATAAAATGGGAATAATAAGGTCATATTCATGTGTTTGTCAGAAAATTATGTTAAGGAACATACATGAAAGACTCAATGACGTCTCCTTTGTTATTTGGCCTTAATAAAGCCTCGGTGCGACACACTTTTCCAAGTCTGTCACACATTGTAACGCATAAGTGCTCATAACAGCACTGTGGAGCGTGCGAATGTCACCATCATGCCTAATTTATAAGAGGGAAAAGTGGGCCGGGCGCGGTGGCTCACGCCTGTAATCCCAGCACTTTGGGAGGCCGAGGCGGGCGGATCACGAGGTCAGGAGATCCAGACCATCCTGGCTAACATGGTGAAACCCCGTCTCTACTAAAAATACAAAAAATTAGCCGGGCGAGGTGGCGGGCGCCTGTAGTCCCAGCTACTCGGGAGGCTGAGGCAGGAGAATGGCGTGAACCCGGGAGGCGGAGCTTGCAGTGAGCTGAGATCGCGTCACTGCACTCCAGCCTGGGCGACAGAGCGAGACTCCGTCTCAAAACAAAACAAACAAACAAACAAAAAACAGAGGGAAAAGTGAAGTACCGGCAAGCTAAGTGACTTGCTCAAGGTTCCCCCGCCGGTGTGGAGAGCTGGGATCTGAACCCCTCAGCTGAGCTCCTGGATTTTATTTGTTGTCTGTTTCTTTTCCTCACAGTGCTCTAATAGGTTATGTCCCAACAGCTTGAAAAACGTGTTTGAAAGAGAGCCCCGCCCTGCCCCTAGAATCTCTACCCTCCAGGACTGACTCCGGAATTGACAGGAGATTCATTATTCTAGAGCCAGTGGCCTCACAGCTGTTGGCAATTCAACTTTCCTGTGCCCTCCTGGAAGCGTCAGAAAGCAGCTGTGGGAAAGGCTGAGCTGCTGAGTGAGCAGAGAACACCTCACTGCATGCGACCCGGTGACCCGGTGTCCGCTGGACCAGCAAGGCGGAGCCTGAGCACAGCCGAAGGCTGGTGCGCAGGGAGCAGGCAGGGCCGCCGGCCGCAGGGGCTTTCTTTCCGGGGGAGAGTTTTGAAGGGAATAACTGATTCCAAAACTTGGGAGGGAGTTAAGACATCTTGGTGTTTATAAAAACCACTACCAGAAACACATGTGCTCTCTCCAAATGGGTATTCAGTTCAAAGCTGGTGATTAATGAATTTCTTAAAATCTGTGTATGTGGAACAGTCATGTAAACTCTCTATGGGGTGAACAAAACAGTCATTAATTTGAAGATAAATTTTCTTTCTTAGTCAAACTTTCCAATGTTCCTTAAACATGTGTTTACGTAAAATTTATTTATAGTGAATTTGTACCCTCCCTTAGTAATCACTGAAGATGTGTGTGTATGTGTATGTGTGTGTATAAATAGGAAATGTCTCCCGTTAATTCCAGCTAACACCTTTGTTATTTATACCAGGGTACGTAAGTCTCTCTTTATGACTGAACATCTGTTGCTGGAAGAATGGTTTTGTTGGCAGAAAAGAGTGATATATTTTTGAACCAAGCAAAAGAAGAGATCAATCATAGAAGAGAAAAATAATCTTGTTCCATACGTTAAATATGCTTCAGGACGAAGCTAAACACTTGCCCACAAACGGACACAGTGATTGAAAGCTCATCCTAACTCGTTCCTAGATGGCAGCTAAAGCTCAGAATTTAGTCTGTATGTTCACTCTTCTAGATGACCTTATGAGCTTTTAGAGGCCCTATGATTTATCCCATTTTTCATGAAGTCATCCCTATTCGTGAGCAGTTTGTTTATGACATTTTAGTATTTGCCTTTAACTATTATATTTCTTAAAACTTTCAACATTTGCTGAGAAATTAAAATTTAATCAATCCTTATTAACTAAACATCTTAAAGTAATATCTTCCAAATTACTTTAGCGTATAATTCAGTTTATTAATAGAATTTATTTTATTATTATTTATTTTTATTTTTAATTGTTTATTAAAACAAGTTTATTATTAATGAATATTTTTCTTAGCTATATTGTTGTTAAAATGAAGCAAATTGATATAAAGATCACTCAAGATAAAAATCTCACCTGATAAAAAATGTTAATTTCTTTTTTGGAATTAGGTATAATTAAGAATTTATAAATCTAAATGTGCACCGTAGAAAACTTGGAAAATATTAAAACACAGAGTGAGAGAAATAGTGATAAAATTTGCTTTTAATTCATCTCTTGGGTCTCCCTCTGACATCAACAATTCAGAATGAGGGTGTTAGATTTCAGAGAAATAAGAAGGGCAGGAATTACTTGAGAGTGAATTTAATTATAAAAATATTTAATATATGATATTTTAAAATAAATGATGATAATTAGATAATAATTATTACCTTTTATTGGCTTAAGATTGACTGATTCAGGTGATAAACAAAGCACAGGTTTCTAGAGAAAAGGAAAGCTGAATGTGCCTTCCAAGTCCCCAGGATAAAGACTATTCGTGTTTCACATCTGTCAGTCGTGTCAGCTTTTTCTTAAGACTTACAGATCCTATGAAGATTGTAAGAGCGCCTATAATTCTAAAAGATGAGGCCAACTTATTTGGACAACGTGGCAGTGGCGAGTAATTTCAGTAGATCCAGCACAGCATATTGGGAAGAACTACTTGTGTTAATTACCTACTCTTTTCCTCCAACAGTCCTGTTTTGAAAAGAAAACAGCAAATTTATCAGTAATGCTAAATGAACTAGGGATGTGCCAACGAAGATAAAGGAAAAACAAACATGTTTGATTTGTTTTCAGATTCCTAATATTAGAGAAAAATTAGAATAGATTCTAAAATTTATGAAAGATAATTACACTTGATGATGTGTTGATATATTATAAACAAATGTGTCCTCCAGGCTAAAATTATAATAATGCTTTAAATCCCCATTTTATTTGAAGATTCTTTTTCATTCAGGAAAACAAAGTTCTGCATTGGGATGCATCATGAACTAAGACACAGAGTGGCTCCCGGGGCAAAGGGAAACCCAGTTTCTGGCATCCAGTGTCTTCCTGTGCTCTGCTGTTGCTTTTTGGGCACCAGCGGCTTTCTATTGGTTCTCCCTGAATCATGAATCTTTTTTTCTTACTCCTTTTTTAAAGGCTCCGCATGTGCTGTGCCTCTCTCTTTAAAACCAGATGTCCCGCAAGATTCAGTTCTTAGGTTTTTGATCTTCCCTTTCTACATACTATCCATTTTAAGTCTCTTCCATTCTGAGAACTGCATTGATATCAACAAATTGATGGTTTCCAAATTTGCTCTGTGACTTTTATCCCTTCCCTAAGCTTCACTCCTTTGTCACTACCTGTAAGATGAATATCTTCTCACTGTTGTGCTGAGACCGCTGCAAATGTTTCGTGTATTAGCAGGATTCTTTTCTTTTTCTTGCCCCCATTCCTGTAGATGACACTATTTGAATTGTCAAAAGCTCAAAGTCTTGGAGGATGATGAGAACTATTCTCAATTTGTGCTGGTAACTGTTTAACAACCTTTTTTTTTTTTTTCAACAGAAACAACAATCCTTGATATGTACCAGTTGCGGATGTCCATGGGGTAAATGTTCCCAGCAGACTAATTTAACCTGCCAGTCAGAGGCACTGCCAGGAGCATAGGGAGGAGATGTGCACAGTTGACCCTGGCGAGCTGGTACGAGCTGGCTACGGCACACTACAGGTGACTCTGAAATTCATTCTGGTAGAGTGAAAAGAACTGATGTGTGCGTTTGATAAGTGTTGGTTGAATTAAAGGATAAATAAATGGCTCTATAAGACAATTTAGAAACATTCAATGTAACTTTTGCTTGTATACAGAGAACATGGTCATGCACAGAACATAACCTCCGATATTTATTGGGTGGGAGTGAGGGTGTGAGTTTTGACTTCCTCACTGTAGTTCAGCAAAAATCTCACGAACTTGTGTAGAAGGTAGAGAAATACAGAGCGGGTAACCAAAGAGTTATATAAATGAATAGCTCATCAAGTTAACACTTAAGCATGTTGATTAAGGAACACTATTCAGTCTGGCTGGAAAGCTCTGACGGTGTGCCGTTGCCCCCATCTTTTGATCCTCTCAAAACTGCGTGGTATAATGATGAATTTTGCCGTTACTCAGTGCATGGAGGAGTAGCTGTTACAGAGGATGACAAAGTCAGGATGAAAAAAATTGACAAATTAAAATAATGAATCACAATAACAAAACCAAAATTTAACAGTAGCCTTGCGTTCTACATCTAGGTTAAAAATCATTTTTAACAATGAAAGTGTAATCAAGCTTGACGATATTTGCTGAAAGTCAGACATGCAAGTTTTAGCTGATTGAAAATTCAATATAAAGCAATAGAGAATACGATTGTTAAACTGGCTAATGTATTTGTAGAGTGATTTCAATAGAAATGCAGTGTAGAGCAAGGTGCAACAACCCCGATATTGCCAATCTGCAAGTTTGGAGTGTGGGTCTGCAAGCTGGAGGGAGTCCAGAGGGAATGACATCCTGCCATGCCTCTTACATTGCATCCCAGGGGCTTGTTCCTTTACCTTAAGAGGTCCTACAACCTCGTATCATGCCCACATGTTTGTCCATCCTGTTCCATATACATATATTGACTTCATTTTCTTCCAATTAAAGCTCTTTTATGTTCTACTACTCAGCTATTACTTTTTCTTGTGTCAAAATAAAAATAATAACTCTTCCTTTCTACTTCCTCAAAGTTGCTTGTACTTTTATTCTGCACTTTTTTTTTTCAACCTTTCCTTGTAGGTAATTACCTGTCTTTCCTGTCATGTGAACATTTATCACGTGCTGACTTGATGTCAGGCACCTCACTCTGTCCTGTCACATATGTGATTTCTGCAGTAGAAGGTAGGGCTTCGAGGACAGAGATCATGTCTTGTCATCTTCATTAGTGTTTTCATGATCAACAGGCTCTTTAGGAAAGAAAATTGACTTGAATTAACGTGAAATGAATTGATAAAATCTGAATTTAAAGAAAGTCACGATGGAATCACCGTGAAGATTCAGGCTTCTCCCAGCTTTCTGGACTTTTTCAGTGTCAGTGAGGGCTGTCTCATATGCACTGTGTTCTTGATATTGGATTTCTACAAGTGTGGAAATTTATTTTGTGTGCGTTTATTCATTCACAAATGGGCCAGGCACTACGCTAGACTGTGAAGATTAACAACTTTTATTTCAAAACTTTATATTCCAGAGATTCATTTTTGAACTGTCAGGCCTTGCCACAGTGCTGATTGATTGTTGCCTATGAATTGTTTTTAGAGTATGAAAATCTACGAAAAATTCTGTACCAGCAGTGCAGTTTGTTCTTTAGGGTTCCTAAGGATTCAAAAAAGTACCAGATAATGAATCATAAGTATATTTTTTATGACTAATGGTGGAAAAGTTGGTAGACAATCCTCAGTCCTGTCTGGAGTTTTCCCATGTGTATGTCTGCTTTTCTAGTTATTTCAAAGAAAATCATAGTTCTGGTAAAGCAAGCATCTTCTCAAGGATCTCTGAAGATTTAACACCAGGCAACCTGTAAATGATGGAAATTTATTTCTCACAGTTCTGGAGACTGGGAAGTCCAAGATCAAGACAGCAGCAGATTGGATGCCTGGTGAGGGCCCCTTCCTGATTTATAGATGCCACTTTCTCTCTGTGTCCTCACATGATGGAAGGGGCAAGGCAGGTCTTTTGGGCCTCTTTTGCAAGCATACTGTTCCCACTCATGAGAGATCACTTTCATGGTCTCGTCATCTCCAGATGCCATCTCATTGGTGATTGGATTTTAACATGTACATGGGAAGGGCTTCAAACATTGAGGCCAGAACACCTACTCAACAGTATTCCAGTACCACCAAGCATGTTATAATCAGCTGAGTGCTTGAGTTTTACACATTTTCTCATTCTATTTGTATTAGTCCATTCTCACACTGCTATAAAGATACTACTTGAGACTGGGTAATTTATAAGAAAAGGAGATTTACTTGACTCAGAGTTCTCCATTACTGGGGATGCCTCAGGAAACTTACAACCATGGCAGAAGGTGAAGGGGAAGCAAGGCACGTCTTACATGGTGACAGGTGAGAGAGAGAGTGCAGGGGAAACTGACACTTTTAAACCATCAGATCTTGTGAGAACTCCCTCACTATCATGAGGACAGCATGCAGGAAACCACCCCCCATGAACAAATTACCTCCCCCCAGTTCCCTCCCTTGAAAAGTGGGGATTACAATTCAAGAAGAAACTTGGGTGGGGACACAGAGCCACATCATATCGTATTCTATTGGAGTGAATGTGCACAACAAAATAGGGAGAAAAAACTAAAATTTTAATTTTTTTTTTTTTGTTAATTGGGAGATCTTCATACAAGAAATTTACAAAATGGTAATTTTAATACTGTATCATTCACATGGTAATAGTTTGTTTACTTGTGAACTGATGACTACTAATTTTGAGACTGGTGGATTAAATATTTTAACATACATTTGTGGTCAAGGGGAGTGGATAGTTCTCACTAAATATAAATACTGCACAGAAAGACTTGGATTAATAAAAGTGCTAGTTTCTTTTAGCCTGTGAAGTAAAATGTTCCCTATTTCTTAAGTCATGATAGACTGGCATCCATCCACTTCATGACACAAAGTGTATGTGAACATCAGATGAGTATATCATTCTTTTGACTGTGAAATCCAATATGTCTTTACTCACATTATCTCTGTAATATTCATTGTGTTCCTGATAGGAAAATGTCAGATGGCATTTCTGCCAATGTAGCATCTGAGAAGTTGAGTCAAAGCAGTTCCATGATTTTTCTAAGGTCATGATTCAAATCACTGGGAGAGTAGTGACTATACTCAAGTTGGTGTTAACCATTCTTCACAGGAAGCTATCCTATTACTTTGTAATGTATGTTTCCTATAAAAATATGACTAAGAGGCCAGGTGCAGTGGCTCATGCCTGTAATTCTGACACTTGGGGAGGCTGAGGTGGGCGGATCATGAGGTCAGGAGTTCGAGACCAGCCTGGCCAACATAGTGAAACCCCGTCTCTACTAAAAATACAAAAACTTAGCCAGGTGTGGTGGTGTGCGCCTGTAATCCCAGCTACTCTGGAGGCTGAGGCAGGAGAATTACTTGAACCCGGGAGGCAGAGGTGGAGTGAGTCGAGATCGCCCCATTGCACTCCAGCCTGGGCAACAGTGCGAGACTCTGTCTCAAAAATAATAATAATAATAATAATAATAATAACAATAATATGACTAGGGTACATTTCCTGTCTTGCACTGTCTCCATTTCTCTTGCTGATGGCAGTTGTAACTCTTAATGCTTATCTCAGAAAAAATTTAGCTCACAGTATCTATAGAATTTACCATTGCCGGGTAATTCCAAACCTCCATCACTTATGCATGTACTTTGACTAATAATATTAATCAAAAGGGGGGAAAATTATGCTGGAAAAGAATGAGGAAGATTGAGGGACTGTATCATTCTTAGTTCACAAAAAGGCAAGCTGAAATAAGGAAGGAGAAGAATGGAACTTTGATTGTTAATAGAGGCTTAAAGACTCAGATCATTGTTAAATGGAATTTTAGTTGCACATGCAATGTCTTCTTTAAGGTCCATTCAAAAGAAACGTGTGTGTGTGTGTGTATGTGTGTTTCTGTGTGCACACGCACACAAGATGTTCGTGTACATTGGTTTATATTCCAGCCTCTGTGGCTTTTCTTGCTGTTTGGAATATCTTAATAAATCAAGCTGCTCTGCCACTTTATTTATGTAAACCAAACCATAAATGTTAACACACTCAACATCAGATTGTTTATTTTTTGTATTTGGGTGAAACATAAAAAATAATTAACCTGAAGTTAATTTGAAGGGCATAATTACAATTTTAGACAACTAATGGGTGTTTATAAGTGCCATAAGCACTGTTTCACAAAAAGGAGATAAAACATTTGAGAAACAGCTTCTTTTTAACTGGAATACAGAATTTATGAGTTGCCACTAAGAGCCAGTCTTCTACCACTTAAAATGGGGAATAGATTCTAGCAAACTAAAAGTTTAAATTTTGAGAGAATAGTGAAAAACTCAGTCCTGGTAAAAACACCCGTACGCACGCACACATACCATATGATTTCAGTTTTTAAACAGTGAGTTGTATGGAAGTACTGGGGGTGTTATTTATCATCTAGTTTTGAAAATACCTGTGAAATAAATCCAACATCTTCAATATTATTAATTACTAAATCCTCATTTCAAAAAGCAAGTAGTATTCTTGACTTTTGATTATGGTTACTTAAATATATTTCTCCACGCTTGGTTTTTTAGTATAGGTTTTTATTTTATATTGTGGATGTGCGTGGGTATGGTGAGCCTGTATTTCTCATTTAAATGTAAAGTTATTCAGCCATCTATCTTGTTTACATTTTCCACTGTCACACTGAAGGGATATACATTACTCATTTTGAACTCTTTAAGTATAACTTTTTAAGCATAAACAATGACTTTTGGTCTTTGAGTTTGTTAGTAATTGAACGTGGGTTGCTTTGTTGTAATGGTAATTCTAATAGTGTAATTTTTCATAAATGAAGTCCTTGTAGCAAGTATAAGTAGGTTGCAGTATATTATAATCATGAGGTTCCTTAATAAAGTGCTAATTGTAACTTGGCTTTAAATGTTACATTTTGTATGCAAATTGGCCTGAGGGGAGTTATTATTTGGTGAACCACACTAACATTAGTTTGTAATTTGTTTCAAGTGTCACACCATTATTACTAATATGTTAGATGTAGTTTATAGAAAAATACTGCTTTTTCATGAGAGAGAAATACATTTTGAGTCAGGAGCTTTGGATATTGTTATTATACTTTAAAGGAAAACAAACAGACACTAGTCAGATTGAGAACTGGGCTGTTTAACACAGGTAGAAGACAACGGGAATCTGTAACACATTAAGTGATTAAAATCTTTTTTTCATTCCTAATGAAGTGTTTAATATCCTCGTAGCAAAGGCTGTTTCTATTATATTATCTGTATTTACAAAATACAGTTTTTCTGATGCTGTCTTATATTAGTATATTAAATCTTTTATTTTCTTTCTTATATAGAATTATTATGAAAGAATACAAACAGGTAAAATGGCCTTCTCACTGGTTTGGGTGGGAGCAGAGCTGCAATCTGTTTGAATAGCAGTGGTTTTCTTCAGAGCTGCCTTATGGGTAGTTGTCTGGATAATTGACTTGAAGTGTGTGCATGAGCTCTGAGGCTGGACATGTGACAGCGAATACTCACTATGACTTGATTCAGTAACACTAAGATTAGTGCGGCGCGTATGAACAGGAGTGAAGACAAAGTAGTAGTGACTCGCATCTGTCTCCATGTTCTACCCACGTTAAGTTTCTGAATTTAAGTTAAAGAATCACTTTATTCCTTGATGACGACTACATGTCATGACTGGAAAAATGTAAGAAACAAAATAAAACAAAACTCCAATAATTTTAACAATAATTTTTGCTAAATAATAATAATTTTAATTTAAAACAAAACTCCAGTAAACTTTCCTGAACTAGTCTCATACGCTTCCTCAAACGTGCCTGATGGCCCTGAGCACGAGGTTTCATGCTCCCCACCTGGGAGTGCAGTGAGTGAGATTGAACTGGGTCAAGGCTGTTGGGCATCAAGATGA
Organism: Theropithecus gelada; assembly: GCF_003255815.1. NCBI lineage: Eukaryota > Metazoa > Chordata > Mammalia > Primates > Cercopithecidae > Theropithecus > Theropithecus gelada. The sequence goes on along the minus strand of NC_037685.1, from coordinate 44,962,706 downwards.
AAACCCACTGCTTGTCTTGGCTGAACTTAGAGCACGACCAGCGACAAGATGTCCACTTTCCTGAAATTAAATTTCTGCTGGACATTTTCAAATGTTCGTGAAGCACTAGGTTGTGGAGATCCAGATATTAAGTAAATCATAAAATAAAAACCTCAAAAATACTAGCCAGCGAGCAATTAACCCATTTCATGTGGTTTCATTGACTTGATTATATTTTATTTTTATACAAAACACAGTATTCATTCACTATTGTTTGAGTCATTGATTCACTGAATTTCGTAGCTATATTTTGATATTATTATTTCCAAACCATTACTTTCAGATAATTGTAAAACAAAATAAAACCAAATCTTTCTAAGTATGCTTATATTTTACTCTGCTAACTAATTTCCGTGCAGTGTAGAACCACACAGCCAGGAATACGTGGCCCCTCTTACGGATGTCAAAGCTCACTTTGGGAAGTGCAGGGTGTGGGACGCTCTTAGTCAACAGTCATGAATCCAGGGAGTTCAGGAGGGTAATTGATTTGAAGAATAAATCAGCAAGTTCACACTGGGGCTGGAAAACAAAGCCTCCCTCAGCATTTTAATAGATAGGCAATCATTAATTTTACCCCAAATTACAAGCATGCTTATAATGTTTCAACAGCTGTTGATGAATTGTTGAACAGCAATAATGGGAGGATGAGAAAATCTTGTTGATAGAAAGTGCATGAGGGTCAGCAGAGTTATGTGAGCACAGCTGTCCGTTCCAACCTCCTGTGACACTGTCAGGCCAGAGCGCTGCCTTAGGCTTGCTCTTACGGCTTATAGGATGCACTATTTATTTTTTTCTTTTGAATACATTGGGCTGACTTATTAAAGCTGTTGCATGTTTTCATGTGAATGAACTTTGCAATTTTAATATTTCAAGAGGGTTCAAAGTCTAAAGAATTGTAGCAAATCCATTTATGTTCCCTAATAAAAACATCTGAGCTGAAGGAGATTGGTCTATGTGTTGCTGCCTTTGGACAACACATTTAAAGAGGGTGCATGAGTGTGCTCCTTTTTAGGTAAACATTCTCAAGACCTTTACCCTCTTTGAGACTCAGTTTAACTATCTCTAAAATGTAAATAATTCTTACTTTCTCATGATATTCTAATAATTGAAGAGGAAAACACATATGATATCGAAATATAGAGATTGGTCTATTAAAGATATGAAATAAATATTCCTCTTCCCTTCCCTTTCTCTGCCATTCCAAATGAATGTAAGAGTAAACAGATTTATTTCCACTGAAAAACGAATAAGTTAAACCGTTATGTTTTACTTATCAATTGTATTTTTTTAAATTTTTATGCCATTCTGATCTTAAAGCAAATTGAACAAATTTGTAAGTGTATAGCAGATTCTAGAAGTATATGTTTCATAAGTTTTTACAAGAATATGTGTGTTTATTTGTTTAGGGAATAGGAATTATTTTTATGTAATAAGATTAGACCTGCATCCAACATTTCTGGATTATGATAAAATAAATATAAAAAATACCTGGGAAGATTTTATTTTTAAATTATTGCATCTTTATTAACAAGAGCACCAAAGAGATTACCTTTCAGGATTATTTCATGTGGATAACTCTCATGGCTTAGAAGAACAGGTGCCATATTTGAACCTCAAGACCCTGGGATAATGGACGCTGCTTTATCATATTCACAGCTATAGTCATCTAGGTAAAGAGAAACTGCCTATACCTACCCATCAGAAGAGATTGCATTCTGAAACAATCAGTTGTTGGAAATTTTTACCAGTAAATAAAACAGTTATGCTTTAAATGGAAAGATGCAAATGTAGGAGCTCAATTTATTCAGAATGTGGGAGCAGTGAAGGGAACCAATTTTCAAATCTCCTGTCTTAGAAGACATGGCATGTCAGCACCTACTAAGGCAGACCAGCTGTTTTTGAAGCACAGACTTTGTCTTTAAGCAAATGTTGTCTAACTTATCTACCCAGAGAGAGAGATGACTAAATGCTGCATGGTTTCAATGAAAATACATGTCTAGGCCGGGCACGGTGGCTCAAGCCTGTAATCCCAGCACTTTGGGAGGCCGAGACGGGCGGATCGCGAGGTCAGGAGATCGAGACCATCCTGGCTAACACGGTGAAACCCCGTCTCTACTAAAAAATACAAAAAAAACTAGCTGGGCGAGGTGGCGGGCGCCTGTAGTCCCAGTTACTCGGGAGGCTGAGGCAGGAGAATGGCGTAAACCTGGGAGGTGGAGCTTGCAGTGAGCTGAAATACATGTCTAATTGCAGGAGCATTTTCCTCTTTAGGGTCTGACCAAAGCCTTGTAGAGTAGTTTGGACATCATCCTCATTCACCATTTTTTAATTTCTGTTTTTTAACTTTAAACATGAGATATTCTGTATAATATGCTTCAACAGTGATTTGATTATGCTACTCTTATAGTACCGAACACATTTTCCTTGAATGAAAGCACTATGTAGACTCTGAAGTACAACCCCAAAGCAGCTAGCATTAATTGATGATATCAGTATTAAGTGCCTGCTTCATTTCTAAATGGGCTTTACATTCCTAAGGGCAAGAGTTGGGATTTTTGCCCGGGACACAATAGAGACTCAGACACTCAGAGAAGACACTGAGTGGAGACCCTCCTCCGCTCTGCAAGAATTAGGCCCCAGGGAAGCTGCCCTTCGTAGGAGGGAGACCACGGGAGAGGAGACCCTTATACACTGTCGGCACTGGGGATTTTCATCCTGCTGTTTCTCTTCTTTTATCCTCTTTTCAAAGCAGTAGGAGACTGCCTTTGTCCCAATCCTGCTTACGTGGGACTTCATCCTCCCTTTACTGCCAGTCTTTCAGAATGAGTTTGAAAGTTGATGTTTTCAGGTACTAACTTGACCAGATCTACTCAACAAAAAAAATTCTACTTCCACAGCCAGTTCTTATCTGGTCTCCTAGGGGCAGGGAGAGTCTATTACTTGTACCTGTCTCCTGAGCGTGGGATCTTGTTTGCCTGGATTGGTTGCTTAGGTTATCTTTGTGCTCAACCAAATGCCGACTCTCAGAGAGGCAACTGGAAAGGCCCCAGGTTATCTGTGGTGGAGAAATCAGGGGTACCCTCCAACTTCACGTGGCTAAGTGGGAGGAGTCAAATGGTCATATGTAATCTCACAGACAAATGTACCATTAGAAGTCATCATAAATGGCAGGAAAGCAGACGATGCCAAAAAAAGAGAAAAGTGGGTAAGCTAACTTATATTGGAGGATCAGGGAACGCTTCTCTGAGAAACGATGTTGAAGTGGAGACCTGTATCTTTGTCTGGAGTTGGCTAGAGAAGCAGGAGGGAGGGAATAACACTGCAGGCAGAGGTGGCAATGTGTGTGAAGAGTCTGGACCAAGAGACAGGCTGACTTCTGCAATAACAGAAAGTAGTTCTGAGGCTGAGTGTAATAAACTAGGAAGAGGATGAGCATACAATGAGTTTCTAGGGTCAAATCCTGCAGGTCCTGACTTTATTCAAGACACCTTATAATTCAGTCATCTTTTCAAAAAGGAAGCCATAGATAGGACGGACATGTTCCAAAACACCTGTTTTAAAGATTACTCTGTTAGTAATTTAGTAACTACTGAGTTGCTAAAGAACCTAGTAATTTCTAAATTACTGAGAAATAGATTAGAGGTAGTCAAGAGGAGACGCTGGTATTCCAGGGCAGAGGTTTTAGTAGTTACCCACAACAGAGGGATAAGAGACGGGGTGGAAGGAAATGGGCAGAGCTGAGACACATTTTTCAGTTGAAATGGCCACTTATGTGTGTTAGGCTGGGTGCAGGATGGAGGAAGAAAGAATGAACCCAGCCATTCAGGTTCCCAGTGTGAACAATCAAATGTAAAGAGGTTTGCTAAAAAGTAAAATATGCAGCCAAGAAGAGGTGGCAAGGGCTGAGGATCCGGAGATTTGTTTCAGTTATGAAGTAGGAAATACCAAACAAGCTCAGAGAATAATCCTGAAATAGAGACAGAAGTATGAAAGTTTGAGGCACATAGATGACACGGTCATGGGGCAGAGATAGCTGTTGTCTTTTTTTTCCCAGTGTCCAGTATTCAAATCCCTGACTGATATGGTTTGGTTCTGTGCCCCCACCCAAATCTCACCTTGAATTGTAATACTCCCATATGTTGTGGGAGGAATCCAGTGGGAGGTAATTGAATTATGGGGGCAGGTCTTATCCTGTGCCATTCTTGTGATAGTGAATAAGTTTCATATGATCTGATGGTTTTATAAAGGGCAGTTCTCCTGCAGAAGCTCTCTTATCTGCCACCATGTGTGACATACTTTTGCTTTTCCTTTGCCTTCCACCATGATTGTGAGGCCTCCCCAGTCATGTGGAACTATGAGTCCATTAAATCTCTTTCCTTTATGAATTACCCAGTTTTGCGTATGTCTTTATTAGCAGTATGAGAATGCAATAATACACTAACCATGTTCCAGTAATTCTCCATTTTATGAATCATTGTGTGGGTAAAAAATACCTCTCCCAGAGGAATTGATCCTAGTACATCCCCAGACTTCCTTGCTGCCACAGCTCTGGACTCTGAATCAGATTCACCAACTCTAGACATTTACTCAGGAGCTGGAGGCCCAAGAGGGGAAAGTTGGGGAGTTCTTGCTCTGGGTGGGGATCAGAGGTTGTATTAGTTCATTCTCACACTGTTGTAAAGAACTATCTGAGACTGGGTGATTTATAAACAAGAGACGTTTAATGGAATCACAGTTCTGCATGGCTCAGGAGGCCTCAGGAAACTTACAATATGGCAGAAGGGGAAGGGGAAGCAAAGCACGTCTTACATGGTGGCAGAGGAGAGAGCGAGTGTGGGGAAACTGCCAATTTTAAAACCATCGAATCTCATGAGAACTCCCTCATTATCATGAGAACAGCATGGAGGAAACTGCCCCCATGATCCAATCACCTCCCACCAGGTCCCACCCTCAACATGTGGGGATTACAATTTGAGATAAGATTTGGGTGGGGACACAGAGCAAGACCATATTAGCCATCATTGTGGCTACAAGGTTACTTTGTGGGTACAGAAGGTACAGTGGTGCTGGTGGTGGTTGCAGTAAAATTTGAGCCCTGAGGCAGCACGGACAATGCAGAAAGGGTGTGATATTCCACCAACCCAGCTGTTTGGCTGCTTTGGGGTATTGCTCCTGGCAACTTAGCTTCAATTCTGGTTCCCCAGCCAGCTTTGTAATTTGGTGAGCTTCCCCAGAACTTTTTTTTTTTGGAATTATATTGTTATTTTATTTTATTTTATTTTAAGTTTTGGGGCACATGTACAGGATGTCCAGGTTTGTTAAATAGGTAAACGTGTGCCACGGTGTTTATTGCACCTATCCACCCTTCACCTAAGTATTAAGCCCAGCGTGCATTAACTGTCTTTCCTGATGCTCTCCCCATCCCACCCTTCCCCCACAGGCCCCAGTGTGTGTTGTTCCCCTCCCTGTGTTCCTGTGTTCTCATTCTTCAGCTCCCACTTACAAGTGAGGACATGCAGTGTTTGGTTTTATGTTCCTGTGTTAGTTTACTGATGATAATGGCTTCAAGCTCCCTTCACATCCCTGCAAAGGATGTGATCTCATTCATTCTTATGACTGCATGGTATTCCATGGTGTATACGTACCACATTTTTTTTATCCATTCTATCACTGATGGGCATTTGGGTTAATTCCATATCTTAGGTATTATGAATAGTGCTGCGATGAACATACGTGTGCATGTATCTTTATAATAGAATGATTTATATTCCTTCCCCAAATTGTTTTAAAAAAAATTTTTTTTAGCTCAATCAATCAAAGTCTGCTCTGCTCTTTAGTACTAAGAACTCACACCTGTAATCCCAGCAATTTGGGACACTGACATGGGAGGAACACTTGAGCTTGGGAGTTTGAGGCCAGCCTAGGCAACATGGGGGGAAGGGTCTGAGCCCAGTGTTGGGCCCTTGCTGACGCAGGTATGGTCTGCAGGCTTTCAGGCCTGCTCTGAAGTCAGGGGTAGGGAATGGTGGACCAGTGGACCAGTAGGAGCTGTAGAGGGGCAGGTGTCCTTAGAGAAAGGGAGAAGATAGCAGAGTCTGGGAGGGGTAGAGGAAGCAAGCAAGGGATGAAGTTTTCCAGGAGAGTTTGAGGGCATAGGAGAGTTTGCTGGTTAGAGAGCAAGTGTCAGAGATGATACAGTAAAAGAGAGGGCAATACGGGGCCGTGTACGGTGCTGGAGCCCTGTCCTTGGGAAACTGTCTTGAGTGAGATGGGAGAGGCCCCAGCAGCTGGGTGGCCCTTGCCAAGCTTCTCCACTCGAGGGGGCCCCTGATTCCTGAGTTCCTCCACTGACCGAGGCCTGGGGGACGGAGGGGCCTCTTTGCAGTCCCCTCTCGCTGCAGCACGAAGCCTGCGGAATGGAGCCAGCACTGCCAGCCTGGCCAGCACGTTCATCTTTGCCTTCCCAGTGGACTGTTGCTCTGTCCCTGCTGGGAGAGCCTGGGAAGGGGTTTACCTTGTAGCTCTAGCTTGTCTCTTCTTGCCCTTGCCTTCCTTGGGTGTTTTGGTTTATTCCAGAGAGCAGGACTGTCCCATCGAGGGATGATGAGCGCCTGGCTGCTCTTCCCGTCGTGGTTGCTGCTCCACCACGAGGGACCCTCTTCCGTGTGCACATCTCTCCACCATCCTTGAACTCAGACTTCCTCCATTTCGGAGGGAAACTCAGCCTGAAAATCCTAATAAATGAACATTTTTTTCCGCGCTCTGTGAATTGTATTCTAGCTGCAGACAACTCACTGACTTGTGGAACACCCAGACATGTGAGGAAGTGTAATTTTTGTTTCGAAATAAAACTAGCTACAACTTTATTTTAAAATAGTACAACATTCATAGCAATATGTAAACCATATGGAATATTTGTTTAGCTTAGTTTGTATCTGTATGACAGTCAGGCTTTTACCTTATTTTTGCTTTTTGTTTTGTTTTGTTTTGTGACAGAGTCTTGCTCTGTTACCCAGTCTGGAGTGTGGTGGTGCAATCTCGGCTCACTGCAACCTCTGCCTGCAGGGTTCAAGTGAAGCAATTCTCCTGTGTCACCCTCCCAAGTAGCTGAGATTACAAGCATGTGCACCACGCTTGGTTAGTACATTTTTCTTTCTTTCTTTTTTTTTTAGTAGAGATGAGGTTTCACCATGTTGGCCAGGCTGGTCTTGAACTCCTAATCTCAAGTCATCCATCCGCCTCAGCCTGCCAAAGTCCTGAGATTACAGGTATGAGCCACCCTGCTTGGCCCTGGGATATTATTTTAAAAGTTAATTAAATATAATTTGAATTACCACCCTAATTGGGTGTGGATTCCACCATGTCTTTGACAGTCATTATTCTAAATGTTTGTCTAGCTGTAAATAATTTTACAGAAACAGCAGCATTAAATTCTTGATTGTTTTGTAATTTTATTTTCTATTAACAATTGATACTTCACATTTAAATAAATATATATTACACAATGAATTTTAACACATGTAAATGTATTTTTTGACCAATTACCCAATGGTAGAACTATATTGTCTTCATTTTTTAGCCTTTTATGTAACAGTCTGATGCATACCCTTATACATATGCCCTTAAGAAGTTTCCTAATTTTTAAGTTAGAGATTGTGTATCTTAAACGTTTGTCTATATGTCACTTTCAGGGAGGCTGAGCAATTTATACTTCAACTTACATACATGTTGCTTTCCTCACACATTAATAATACTGGTCAATATTTTACCTATTTTTTACTAAGTAAATAAATCATATTCCATTTTTACTGTCTTGACCCACTGAATATTGGGGCTGAACTTTTTTTTGATATATTTCTTAGCCATTTGCATTCTCTTTCTAGAGCAGAGTATCTTTTAAAAGGTATTTTGTGATCTCTTTTCCCTTATGGGATATTTTTTCTTGCTGGTTTATAACAGCTCTTTGTATATTAAAAAATTAAAACTATCTTTTTCTGGGTTATTTGTCAATTAAGCTTGATTATGTTTTTTTGTGGTAAAAAATTAAAAGTTTTTTTTTTTTTTTTTTTTTTTAAGATAGAACCTGGCTCTGTCATCCAGGCTGGAGTGCAGTGGTGCAGTCTTGGCTCACTGCAAACTCCACCTCCCAGGTTCAAGTGATTCTCATGCCTCAGCTTCCCAAGGAGTTGAGACCACAGGCACACTCCTGATGTCTGGCTAATTTTTGTTAGCCAGGCTCGTCTCGAACTCCTGACCTCAAGTAATCCACCTGCATTGGCCTCCTGAAGTGCTGGGATTACAGGCACGAGTCACCGTGCATGGCCTAAAAATATGCAGGAGATCCTTGGTGACATGATTTATGGCCAATTGATATTAATGTTATTATTTCTAAGAAGTATTTAGTGAGCCAGCCATTGTGCTAGGCACTTTACAGGAATTATCTCCTTTAATCACAATTTATCAGATAAGGATACTGAGGCTGGAGAAGTGGGGTTTCTAGCTTCAAATAATCCAGCTAAGCAAGTGGCAGAATGAAGATCCCAAAAGATTTTTTTCTGATACTCAAGTCTGCATTCTTCAGCACTTTTGAAAGAGCCCTGAAACAGGGACATCTTTGAAACCATGACTATCTTTGAAAAACTTGAGAGAAATGGTCAGAAGAGTGAAATGTACTGCGTTATCTACATCCCCTTGGGATTTATAGCAGCTGCAGTACGAAATAAAAGCTCGTCTCAGCGTCAGAATATACACCAGAAACTTGACGCTATTTTCCGAATGGTAAAATTTTTGGCTACAGGAGAATAGGAAATACTTTTCTAAAGCATAGCACTTTAGAAAATGTGACATGCTCTGAGAAAATTGGCAAAATAAGTCACCCAGATTACCCAACATGAGGTAAGAATTGCTAATGTTGACATACAAAGCCGGTGGACGTGGAGTTGATGATATCTGCAGAACTGAACTGCTATGTGGTGACTTGGGGAATTGCATACAAATTTATACTTTCTGAGCAAATTCCTTTTTGTGAAAATAATATATTTTCCTTGCCTCGGGTGGAAAGAGAAAATGAATGTCCTGAAAGTGTATTGGGCAACAGGGAAAGACAGGCCTTACTTGCAATACTTCTCAGTTAATCCACTTGTTGAGTTGACTGTGTGGTGCTTTGAGGGTTTGGAAACTTTTGGAGGCGTTACCATTTACTTGGTTTAGCCAGAGCAGTGACAACTACATGGGGGTCATGTCACCGGTTCTTCCTCTTACCAAAGCACATTTTAAGAGTTTATTTCTATGCCCATGTTTGTAGAATACAATTGTTTCTTTAATGTTCAATGCTGTCTGACCTATGTTTACTCAATACGGTATATAGAAAGTAGTAAAGTTAGTCATTTATAAAATTACTCTTCCCTATCTTTTCTGTTCTTCATATTTCTTAGCTTTGCAATAACATATAGACATCTGTATATACTTCCAATCCAGAGTCATTACTCATTATAGAAGATGGATAACTATGGTTCAGTAGGAATCGCGTGAGATTTCCGGGACTTGTGGTAATCATTATTTTCTTAGAAGTATATCGGGTGATCAAACACTGAGCCTATATCAAACTTGTTTTTTTTTTAATGGTAAAATTTCAAACATAGACAAATATTAATGTTCAGAATGAGCTCTTTTAAAAAATTTCCACATAAACACTGATTGATTTGCATCATGCTTGAGTATGTGTATCTGTGCATTTCTGTTATAAAAACATTAGACAAGACAAGAAGCTACAGAACAAACAAAAATACGAGCTATAGAGTTTTGCATTATAAAAATGTAAGTATATTAAATAAGTTAGACTATCTTTTAGCAATTGTGTTGATGCCAAATTGAATACTTCAGAAAACGTCCAATTAGAGGGTTTGCATTTGTCAGTTTTGATGAGAGGTTTTCACCTCAGTTGAGATAAAGCTTGTGCTTGTATAGAACCAACTACTGGTCAAAATGGGAGAAATGGACTCAGTCCTTGAATGGGGTTTAAAAAAAATGCCCATACAAATGTGTCCCAAATCCTCTGCATTAACTGGCATCACTGTAGAAGCAATCCGCTGAGCAGCAAAAAGACTTTCTGGTGCACTTGTCCCAGAGATAACCCCTCCGGTCTGAATCTCATTTGCTAGGGTCTAAGAAGCAACTCCACTGCCCATTTTGTGATAATAAAAGGCTTGTAAACCCGTGGCTGTCAATTAATTCCTTTACCTCTGGCTTCTCTCCTTAATTCCATTTTAAGTCCATGTTCATGCTATGGGTTTGGTCTGGATTTGATTAGGAAGACGAATGGTCGGAAAGAAATGTCTCTTTATGCTTTCTTTTATCCAGGGATTTCAATTTCTTTAAAGGAAAAATAAAATGTATTTACCTCCCTGACTTAATCTTCTCCTGAATGTTAATTACTATTTTCCTTTTTAAATAACAGCACATATGGTCCCTACTATGACTCCAATCCTTTAAAACTTGGTTTGTTGAGCCTGGAATTTTTTCCTAAACTTTAAAAGCTTACAATAAAAAGAAAATTGTGATGACACAGAAAAAAAACCCCAAAAAACCCTGCTTTTTCTGATGTAACTCAAAATGGCTTAAAAAACTTAGTCGAGTGAAATTTTTTTGATTCTGGTCACTTCCATGACCTGCTTTCCTTCCTAGTCATGACTTGCAAACTGGGGCAAGAGATGAGGCAGCACCCATCATTTCTTATCCTTTCTTTTGCTCAGGGTTCAATTTCCAAAGTTAGACAACCAGCAGGTGAAAGGCTCCTGTGTGAATAGCTTTGGGGGATTCTAACCTAAACAACTGGGAATTCGATTAGGGGAGAGTCTAAGAGCCTCCTATCCCATGGGGAGAGGCAAAACACTATATTTATTGATTCTTTGATCTGTCTAAGTTTGAAGTTAGAACGGAACAACAAGTACATTTATAAATCAATTCAGTGTGTTTTCTGTAGGAAGCACGAGGCATTTCATGTCTAGCACATGGGACATATTCATCCAGGAATTTTTTATTTGTCTTTTTAAAAATTCCTATCCAAATATTTCAAATAAAAATTTCCAAGACTTTAAAACGTCTTATGAATGATCAATGTCAACGCTGCTTCCCAAGAAAGCCCCTGTTATTTAATGTTTAATCCCTATTTCAGTTTTTTCTCCCCATCTGGCAGTTGTCACTTAGGCAGATGGCTACCAGCTGGGAGGGCAGCCTGTGCGTCCCCCCCGGATCCATGGGGCTCAGCAAGCCCCACGTGAAAGTGCATCACGGCACACCATTGGCTTTCCGGCAAGCTCAGATACTGACTTGTCACCACCTGAGGGCTTCTAGTGGGACCTCTTTTATGAATTTGAGATCCTATTATGTTTCATTTTTCTGATGTCATGACAGCCCAATGGGGCTTGATATAAGGCAATGTAGCTATTATCCCTACACAATCCAATGCTCCCAATTAAGAGGACACACAGGAAAGCAAAGAGTTACATTAATGAATAGATGGATGCAGAGGAGGTAGGGGGAAGAGATAGCCTTTGAGGAAATATACCCTGGCTAAACTCTAGACGTAGTTTGATGTTTAAGGAATAGGCTTATTCTTCTGTCACATGTATGTGCACATTTTAATGACCATGTGACCTAATTTTTTAAAATAAGATTTTATGGCCATTTAACATAAGTCTTAATGATCTGTGAGTGTCTTGTTTGTAATATATGCACTATGCCAGCAGGCTTCTGAAAGAAACCGCCTTTTTCAAGGACTGTTTTGTGACTGTAAGATCTTTCTGACCAGTTCACATGTAAAAATTACTCTTCATTAATTTCATAGTTGCAGCTGCTTTTTGAGAAGGCTGAGCCTCTGGGTCAGCCAGAGGAGAAGTGGTGCATCAGGAAAATTATGTTCTTTTTACAAACACCTGCCATTGTTTTTTTTTTTTTTTTTTTAATTTCTAGTTTTTATTTCAAATGAATGTTCATGGGTGAGCAGACGAGAGAATACAATTAAAAGGTGGAGTTAATCTTTGTTTGTATATTTTCACGTTTCTTTGCATATACCTGTACATACCTGCAACAGGCAGAAGCGCGTGTGCGCGCACACACACACACACACACACAGATATTGTGCTTACATTTGTCCAAAGCTAGATCAAACTTTCATATTTACATAGTTTTAATTTATTCTTATGTGATAAGTATGTTATGCTTTAAAAACTCTACAATATTTAGTAGCTGCATACTTTCAGGTTTATAGGCGTGCATGTTTATTTAAATATTCTTTCAGTGTTAGACATTTGTTTCTGATTTTTAAAAATTATAAATAACATTTCAAAATCAAACCCATTTACCTAAATTTTTTTAAGCATAAGTTAAAAAGTTTCATTTCTAAAAGTAAAATTTCTGGGTCTACAAATATGTACAACTTTCAGGCCATAAATTTAATCCTGTTGAGAAGGACAAATCTGGCAAATGAATGAGAGTACCCGAGAGGAGTCTATTTCTGGTTTCTCTGTGTGATTCTGGCCTGTTTGTCCTTTTGTTTACCTTCAGACCTTGGCCCTGCCACAGCTTTGAAACAGAGATTCTGCACATCCTTGGGATTTTTTTCCTTTTTTCTTTTGGCACTCCTAGACTGCAGCAATTCGAGGTCGGCTCATCACATGCGAGCTCTCTGGGAACCTTATTGCTCTCTGTTGTCTGTGCACAGGCCAGAATTTGATAAGAATAGTTGCACAGATGGTGGAATGCTCATCGTAAAACACATCCAGTTTTTCCCTATTTTTGGTCGTGGCTGATGAGGCTGATTTAAGGTATAGTTGGCCTTTGTGAACCACAATTTCCTTGCCAATGCATCCAGGATGAGTATTTCATAGTGACATGTGTCTCTCTCCTTCCTCACACATGGCACAGTGTCATTTTAGATTTATTCGAGTTAGTCTGTGAGTAAGGCTTGCCACAGAAATTGTATATTCCATTACTATGGAATGTTTAGTCTTTTTTTCTCATTTTACTCCTCAACACTGAGCACAGTGTCTGATGCTCAGTTATCCCTGGGCTAATGAATGAATCAGTGTCTGCCTTGTAAGAATTGGATGAAATGAACATGTTCGAAAGCCACTTTAAAGAACCAAAATGACTGTAAAGTACACATAACTGACCTTGTCTAAGGCATTGGCCCCTGTACATTTAGTGTTTGTGCATCAGGTGAACCCCAAGAGTTCAGTAACAATGTAGGTGCTTGATCCATTCCCAGAGATTCTGATTCTGATGCAGGTGGGCCTTGCCATTACGTATAAAAATCATCTGTTTTAAGGTGTCTCCTAGTCTAAAATCTACATCTTTCCTCCATTGCTGTGTGTTGTATTTGGTGTGGCAGTTTCCATATACACCTTTGAAATTTTCTGAAATGAGATCAGAACATGCAAGAAGAGAATAATTAAACCCGCTTACAAATGGGGACACTTAGTCTTGAGAAGGTAAGCCGCTACCAAATTGTGTGGATATCATGGTCCGAAACAGGACATGTGTCCAATTCTGACATATTCCAAAGCCCATGCTATTCTGACTACAATAGGCTCTTTTGTCCTTTGCATTGTTTAGCTGTAACTAATTAATTAAAAAATATCAGAAAGCCTGAAAATGTTAGCCATTCAATTACTGGGTCAAAGCGTAAAATATAGCTTCTTGACAAGTGAGTAAATTCATGAAGTCATTGCACAAATATTCACGGAGTGCCTGCTGCTCACAGGCCTAAGGGACAATCCCTATAAGCTTCATGTTACACAGGCACAAGTTTTTATTTCCCAGTTTCTCAAAACAAAACAAAACAAATTGGCTTTTTTTGTCTCCGTGTTCCACATGTTTCTTCTTGTTTTATTTTAAAGTGTTGTCTATGCCTCAATGTTTTTCATTGTAAAATTCACTTGTTATTCATTCAAAAAACCATTATTGATCATCAGCTCTTTTCCGTGCAATGCTGGGGATTCAAATATAAATGAAAAATGAATCATTTTTTTCATTAACTTCAAGCTCTTCAGTCACTGAATATACCTCATTGGCCAAGACAAGGTTTCCATTAGCTAGAACAAGAAATCTAAGAGCATACGAAGACGTGGAGGGCCAGTGGAAGGCAAGGAAGTTAATGACATTAGTTTTTAAGCCATTGAGATTGAAGTTCTCATGAGATTTCAGATGGATATTTCCAGCAGCAATTGGCTACGAAGAATTTGAGGCTAGGAAATGGAGCTCAACTGGCAATAAAGATTTAGGGGTGACCTGCACATAGGAGGCCCCTCTGTGGAGCCTCTCTATATAATCCAAGGGAAAAAGAGAACCAAGGACAGAGGTCTAAGGAATCATTCACCTGGAAAGACCGAGCAGAGGAAAAGAGACGGAGGACTGCAGAGAAGTCACATGAAGGGAAAGGTAAGAAACCTCTGTAGAGTGACATCCCAGAAATCCTAAAACGAAGGGTTCCAAGAAAGCAGATGTTGAGAGGTGAATAGAAGTGAGGATGCAGGAAGGGCAAGCTCATCTCTTCTCTCAGGAAACTTGACTGTGAAAACACTTAGTGGGCTGGTGCCTAGATGGTGACCTTCTGCAGGCTTAGCATAGGGCAGGATGATATGTGAGCTTAGTCCAGAGCCAATAAATATATTGCTCATCCTGAAAAATGGCCGTTTGTTATTTGTATTGTTGTTCTTTCTGAAGCAAAGTCACCAGAAAGCAATAATTTTGGATTTCTATTTCCAGAACTTCTGATGATATTCTTAGCTACAAAACTTGGAGAGATTTTCCAGATGTCCAAAAGCACACTACTTAACCTGTTTGTATCTTGTGGTACATTTGCCTATACACTTGTTTTACTGCGAAGATGAATTGTTCAAACTAGACATTATTTGAAAAATACACAAATTCCAGCGACAGTAGATACGGTATTTTAGCATGAAGGTAAATGTGATAGGATGACTTTGTTTACCTCCTTTTTAGATGTAATTGGCATAGAAACCATAAAGTTATCTTACATTTCTTGCATATGCTAGGGAGCAAGTACCCAGTGCCATACCGTCAGTGAAAATCACATTGCAAATATTTGCGCACATTTAGAGTCTAGGAGGATTTTTGGCCATTATTTTGCCGGTGACCAAAAGCTTAAGCTGTGTGACTTTTCACGCTAGTAATGGCTCACTCCAGGTTGACATGAACATTATGTTGGGTAGGTCTTTGTTAATTGTGTCTGTGCTTTTGTATTTCAAATTGGGATGCATAAACGAAGAGTTGAACATTATTTGATATTAAAAATAAAATTGGTTCATATATTTTGCTTAACAAGGAAGTAATAAATAAATGACATTCTCATACTCACAAAGCATCATTCGAAAGGGTAAGACACTCTAAATATTTTTGAGTTTGTCTTGGTGGAAAAAGAAATGACTAACCAGTATGGTGACTCTCTTAGTTTCTGGGATACCAAAACTATGTAGGAAATATTCCTGTATCATTTAATAAAGAACTGTTTCTTCTTTGATAATTGTGGTTTGATTAGCTACTTTAAGTGAATGTGTAGATGTCCTCAAGACATCAAAGTTGAGTCCCACATGGGCATCATCTATATGCATTCTATCTTGGAGACTTAGTGTCTAGTTCTCCTCTCCATCCATGGTTAATAAGCTTCTATTGAAATTTAAACATGAAGACATTTTTCTTAACTTACGCTTTCACAATGCTTAGAACTGTTGCCTTGGTTCATTTGGACTATACTTGGGAAACTGCTAATCTATTTTTTCTTTTTATACTGATTTTGCTTAGATTTTAATTTTCATAACAGCATTATAGTTTTACCAGTAAGCATTTGATATGCAGATTTATTTATTATTGCCATCTGTTTCTCTGAAAGCTATTTAAGTGCTAAGCAGTTGCCTGAATGATGTTCAGGTCTGCATGGGGGGTAATTTTGGAAATCAGAATCCTACAAAGACAAATTTTCAATTACTCTATCAAAGATCATACCCAAATTGGCTTATTTAGCTTTTTATTGTGATCCCACCATAAGTGCGCCATCTGTATATATGAGTTTTGAGGAGGTTCCATCTTTTCAAGATTGATTGTTAATAAGCATTTTCTTCTGTCACTAAATTTTCTTTTCAATATATTTAGCGTGTTACTAGATTGAGATTATAGCTCAGTGAAATGCATTTAGAAATGCAGTGAAAGTCTCTATTACCTTCTCTGGATTATTTTAGTCCTTTCTAGCTGCATGTACAAAACTGCACCAAATTAGATATAACCAAACGTTTTAATGGGCTAAATTCCAAGAGTGGAAGTCGGGTGGGGAATGGTGTCTCCTCGCCTCGCTCAGCGTTTGCCACCTGGACAGAGTGATTGGGAAGTCACCGAGCTTTCCACACCACCACATTGTGCCTTACTCTGCTATTCCCAGACTTTGTCTTCAGCTTCTCCAGGGCTAGAATGCTCTTGGAAGGGTATGACACAATTCACTCATTCTACCCAAATTATTTCCAGTTCAGTTTTAACCACTACTCAACTTCCCATGACACTTCTAATGTGCTTTGGTGATAGAGGGAAGGTCTATTGAGTGCTTTTCCTGCTAACTTCTCTTAGAATTAATTGTTTATGAGTTTGCACTACCTATTGTATTTTAAGCTATTTGAAGGTAAACTCTTAGTCATCTCTATACCTTCTATGCCATTATTATTCAAAATTATTATTATTATTATTATTATTTTCTGTCACCCAGGCTGGAATACAATGACTCGATCTTGGCTCACTGCAACCTCTGCCTCCCGAGTTCAAGTGATTCTCCTGCCTCAGCCTCCTGAGTAGCTGGGATTACAGGCACCTGCCACCACACCCAGCTAAGTTTTGTATTTTTAGTAGAGATGGGGTTTCACCATGTTGGTCAGCCTGGTCTCGAACTCCTGATCACGTGATCCACCTGCCTCAGCCTTCCAAAGTGCTGGGATTGCAGGCATGAGCCACTGTGCCCAGCCTCAAAATTTTTTTATCCAATCAAAATATTAAAATAAGCAGCTGTTGCTTATGTACCATGAAGTTTTATAAAGTAAAAAAGTTAAAAATTAGATGTTCAAACAGAACTCAATGTCTTCTACTTTTCTGCTTTTTAAAAACATTTTAATATTTATTAAGACCTAAGACAACATATTCCTCATCCCACTAATTTATCTCTTTTTGTAGGTTTTAAAATGATATTTCCTAGTTGTGCATATTTTGTGGGTACATGTGATATTCTGATATAGGTATACAATGTGTAATGATCAAAGTAGGGTGATTGGGTTGTCCATTGTTTCAAACATTTATCTTTTCTTTGTATTGTGAACATTACATGTCTTCTCTTCCAGCTACTTTGAAACATACAATAAAATAGTGTTAACTATAATTTCTCTACCATCAAATCCTAGAACTTACTGTTTCCCTCTAACTGTATTTTTATTCCCATTAACCAACTTTCCTTCATCTTCCCCACCCCACTTTCCTTCCCAGCCTCTTGTAACCACCATTCAACTCTTTAGCTCCATGAGGTCCACTTTTTAGCTTCTACATAAAAGTGAAAACATGCAGTTATCTGTCTTTTTGGGTCTGGCTTATTTTACTGGAATGACCTCCAGTTCCATCTATGTTGCTGCAAAACCCAGGATTTTACTGGGTTTTGTGTGTGTGTGTGTCTGTGTGTGTGTGGCCGAATGGTATTTTATTGTGTATATTTACTGTGTATTCTATGACCATTCATCCATTGATGGACACATTAATTCCGTATCTTGGCTATTGTGGGTTGTGATGTAATAAACACAGGATTGCAGATATCTCTTTGATATACTGATTTCCTTTCTTTCAGGTATACTCAGCAGTAGAATTACTGGATCATATGGTAGTTGTATTTTTAATTTTTTGAGGAAACTTCATACTCTTTTCCATAATGACTATACTACTTTACATCCACAAACAGTGTATATAAGAGTTTCCCCTTTATCCACATTTTCCCTAGCTTTTTTTTTTTTGGTCTTTTGATAATAGCCATTCTAACTGGGGTGAGATGATTTCTCATTGTGGTTTTGATTTCCAATTCTCTGATGATTAGTGATGTTGAGTTTTTTTTTTTCATGAATCTGTTGACCATTTGTATGTTTTCTGTTGAGAAATGTCTATTCAAGTCTTTTGCACATTTAAAAATCAGATTATTGATTATTTTGTGCATTAGTCTGTTCTCACACTGCTAATAAAGAAATATCCAAGCCTGGGTAATTTATAGAGAAAAGAGGTTCAATGGACTCAAAGTTCTACATGGCTGGGGAGGTCTCACAATCATGGTGGAAGGCAAAGGAGAAGCAAAGGCATGTCTTATGTGGTGGCAGACAAGAGAGGTTGTGCAGGGGAACTCCCATTTATAAAACCATCAGATCTTATGAGACTTATTCACCACTGCAGCAACAGTATGGGGGAGCCACTCCCATGATTCAGTTATTTCCACCTGGTCCCACCTTGACATGTGGGGATTATTACAATTCAAGGTGAGATTTGGGTGGGGACACAGAGCCAAACTATATCATTTTGCTATTGAGTTGTTTGAGTTCCTTCTATATTCCGATTATTAATCCCTGTTGGATGGATTATCTCATTCTGTAGGTTATCTTTTGACTTTGTTGATTGCTTTCTTTGCTGTGAAGAAGCTTCTTCGTTAGATGTAACACCTTTTGTCCATGTTTACTTTGGTTGCCTGTGCTTTTGAGGCATTACCTAAAACATCTTTACCCAGACCAGTGCCCTATGGTGTTTTCCCAATATTTTTTTTCTGTTAATTTTATAGTTTCAGATCTTACATTTAAGTCTTTAATTCGTTTGGGTTGATTTTTGTATCCACTTCCTTTTTTTATTTAATAATATATCATGGAATTCTTTCCAGGTCAGAGTACATAGATCTAACTAATTACTTTTAAAGTAAAAACTCTTAATATATTCCCTCATGATTAATAAGTTTTTTCAGATTTCTTAAAATTATCACTGTTGCTATTTTGCAATTATAAACAATATTGCTGTAAATATCCTTATACATACATGCTTATTCACATATCTTTCATCTCTTCAGGCTAGATTTCAAACAGGGAACAGACAGGTCAAAAGTTATACATTTTATTAATTTTAAAAGATATTTCCAGAATATTTTCTAAAGAAGATGTAATAATTAGCCTATATACTGGAAATATGTCAGAAGGCCATTTCTCTTCATCCTTGCCAGAACTAGATGTTATTTCTTATCTATGCTTTGATCCTCCTGTACTTAAAACAGACTCGTATATAAATCTTTGTTGACTAAGTAAATCACTTTGGTATTTTGAAGGTGCATTTTTCTTTACATCTTCTACTTAATACTAGTTTTCCTTTATTTATATAGATATTCGTAGTCTTTATTCATAATATAAATTCATAACTATGAACTTGAATCAAAGTTTAATTCATACGATGTTGCTATTTGTTTGTAGGTCTGAATAGGAACATTTTTGAAATTTTTCTAACCCCTTGTCTCATGTATATCTCTGTTACTACTGCTTTTATTGTGATAATTACTAATAACAGCATTCTGTAAGGACGATGTTTTTGCCGTTGTTATTTCACATGGATTGACACAAAATGCAAAGTCAGAATGAGGTCAGTAATTTCCTTATTGTGTTTCTGGATTCTTAAGGGTAAGTCTTTGCTGACTTTTTTTACTATGATGCTAGCTGTGTGCTTCTATACTGTCCCTGTACTATATGATATGTTATTCTTTTGCAAGGACCTTTGCTGAAAAAACTGCAAAATCCCTTTCACCATTAATTTGAATAATCTAATCATTTACAGTTTATTTCTATAAGTCAAAAATATTAATCAAAGTGCTTAAAAGTATAATACTAATATGGGTCTGGTGTTTATATACGTTGTAAAACATATAAACATTCTTTAAAAATTTCTTTTTACAATAACCCTGTGATATTGGTGCGATCGTGTCTTTAGTTTTACTGACACAGAGACTGAAGTTCCTGAAGAGGGTCTGAATGGTTTCTTTAAGAAATTACAACCAGTAAATTTGAGAACTAAGATTTATAGCAGGATCTCTTGACTCTAAATCAAACGGCCTTTGACACTGGTTTTCAGAATCCTACATGCACCCAGCTCCTTTAAATATTCCAATATAAACAGCACTTAGCTAAATAAGCATTTTTAACATTTATTGGCTATGTTCTGTGCTTACTGTAGTTTTAGTTAAATTTGTCTTTGATATAATGGAAAACGCATTAATTCTAAATATATTCGTTTTTCTCAGAAGGAAGATTAAAAACCTTTTAAACCATGAAGTTCAGAGGAGAATAATAGAGGAAATCCTTAATTATTAAGCTGTTAGGAATTACTATACTAAGTTTGACCAAATTTTAATTTTGCAAATTAATATCGCTTTTTGATCAACCATAGTAAATGTTGCTGACTTTAAGAAAATCATCTCTCTTATTCTGTGTGTGTGTGTGTGTTTGCTCACACACACATGCATCCACACACATGTAATAGCTCCAGTCCTATTCCTGCTTGTTTTCTTGGCTGTATTTGTACGCAATAATGCAGTCTATATTTTTAACGAAGTGTGCGTCTGGAATCAGATATCACTACAATTATACATGTGTAGAGTGAAAGAGGCACACCATAAATGTATTCTGGTGTTAGCTAGATTCCTGAAACTAAGCATATATTAAGTTACATTTTTAAAAAGGTTGTCACTTTTCTTTATCAGGTGATTGGTGAACTTCCTTGTTCTGCTGGGGAACATGTCTTGACTACTGAAGGGATTGTGGATTCTTGGGGTTTCTCTGTAAAAGTTCACTCGGTGTGCTGCTTTGTTGAACTCATTTGATGAAATGTCTTAGAAAGCGATGTTCTTTAAGAAAAAGGGGAAACGTCTATCATTCAACTGTTTACCTCTTACATTATATCTACTTTAATAATACATCCCCATGTGTGATTTTACAGGTCCTTAAATTACACTTGTTTTTACTATCTGAACAAAAACAAGAACAACAAATTTTGAGGGTTTTTTTTTTTTTTTTTCACTGCTTTAATTTATTTTATCTAGTGTGTAGTTTGGCTTTAGTTTTGACTAAGTGTTCTCTACATTTTTGCTGTTGATACTAACACCAATTTATTAAAGGGTAAGTTACCATATGTTCATTTCAGAAGTATCGGTTCCATTTTGTTCATTTTAAATTTTAGTATTTGCAAAGCAGTTTATTATTTACTGTTAACTTGCAACAATTTGTATCCTTGCCATTTTTCATTTTTACTTAATCTTCTATTTCAAAGAGTTTTATTTTCTATGCTTTTGATTTTGCTAAATATATACATACTCATTGCAAAGAAAAAGTAGGCAGCAGGAATTTTTGTATTTAAGCATAACTGAAGAAATTTGGCATGAATTGTTGAGTCCTAATACACCAATGGATTAAGAATTGCTGTTTAACAGTTTAATTAAAGGAGAATGAAAATGTAATATAATGGAAAGAATTATCAACCAAGGTACACCTGGATAGGTACCAAATGAAACATGTAAAATATGTCTCAATATGGAAATCAAATCAAAGTTATGACACAATCATTTTTGATATTTGGTCTACATGATATAAAATATCTGAATAAGTCATTTTTAAAAAACATGGACTTCCAGTTGTTATATAGCATTGAAATCCCTCACAAGGCCGGGCACGGTGGCTCAAGCCTGTAATCCCAGCACTTTGGGAGGCCGAGACGGGCGGATCACGAGGTCAGGAGTTCGAGACCATCCTGGCTAACACGGTGAAACCCCGTCTCTACTAAAAAATACAGAAAACTAGCCGGGCGAGGTGGCGGGCGCCTGTAGTCCCAGCTACTCGGGAGGCTGAGGCAGGAGAATGGCGGCGTGAACCCAGGAGGCGGAGCTTGCAGTGAGCTGAGATCCGGCCACTGCACTCCAGCCTGGGCGACAGAGCGAGACTCTGTCTCAAAAAAAAAAAAAAAAAAAAAAAAAGAAATCCCTCATAAAACTGATTTTTCAAGCACACTCACTTACGATGATAGCAGTATCATTTTGGGGATAATCCTTGAAGCTGGATGCTAAAAGGGCAAGTTGATTAATGGCCTTTCATTAGTATGACTGCTTATCTTTATAGATTTGCTTGACTTTTGCTGACTTACATTTTAGACTCAGGAATGAGTTTTATCCAGGCAATACTTTCAAATGGAATTTGCTGCAGAAAAAAATAAATGTAATTGCCCCACTCACATTTAAATTTAGAGGTACAAGTATGGTGCCATTGAAGTTTAAATGATGTGTAGTAATGAGCTTGCCAACATTGTCTCCTGTTACTGTGACTTTATCCATTATACTTAGAGTGGTCTTTTATACCCTTAGAATTGCTCATCAGGAATGTCACTAATAATATTCCCAGAATAATACAATCCATAGAAAATGTTTATACTAAAACAATCTTTGAAAAAATAATTTCCTTTAAAATGTGAATATAACTTTAAAAAACTCTGTATATCTTCATTTTACATGTTCTTACCCCAATTTCTCAATTAGACTTAAGCTTCTCAAGGGGAGGCAAAGACCTGGGTTCTGCTCTGCTTCTTAAATGCTCTTTGGAGCAGGAAAAATTGGTGCATATAAGTGAAGGCCAAACCAATGTGTTTATGGTGACCTGTAAAGCCAATCCCATAAAGATTTAAGAAAACAGGAACTAAATGTTCATTATCTCTGAAAATTAGTTTGGTAGGCAGATAAACCTTTCAGGAATTTGAATTTATCCTACTGGTAGGTAAATCAAAATATTTGAAATCTAACCATTGTTTCCATGTTTTACTACCATTTTATTAGTGTCAACATCCTTGTCACTTATACAACTATAATATTATTGATAAAAACTAAAGTTGGAAATCACAGAATGGACATAATTAAATGGTTAAACTTAATGATATCCGTGGAAATTATTGGTCTACTTTTCTAGGATCTATGATGACATGATGATCTGTGATGATCCCTAAGCTACTCAACTAGGGTAAATGAGAATATTTCTTTTGCAAAGATTGTACAATCGAAGCATATTTTGTTTCTTGTAATTAACAAATATCAAGTTGGTAGTGCATCTCTAAGAAATGTACTTGAAGAAAATAAAACATATGGCTTCATACGAAGTTCTAGGATCTGATTCTGTTTTGAGTCCCTAGCCAAGAGGACTGGGCTGAAGAGGGAGGGAGTCCATTGCTGATATTATTTGTTATTATTTATTCTGGAAAACTTATTAGTGACATTCCTGCTGAGCAATTCTACAGGCATAAATGACCACTCTAAGTATGTTATTTATTATTTGGTATATACTGTCATATTGTGATCTGAGGGTATATCACAATATGACGGTATATACCAAAGAGTTTAAGTGAAAGAGGCATTTACAATTTTTAAAAAACAAAACAACAATAATTTACAAAGTAGGAAAGTCAACATTATAGGCTGAACTCTAAATACTTACGTGTTCTGAGAGCATTGGTGGAAATTCTGAGGCTGAATCTTCCTAAATTCTTAATTTTCTTGGAAATACACAAGTGTCAGACAGATACGAGGAATGCAGTTTTATATGGCAAGTATAGATGCAGTTTTAAACTGATAAGTATAGATGGCTGAGGAGGAGAAGCTACAACCATTTCAGATCAAATCACTCAGTGATTAGAAACAAACTTAAACGACATTCTGAATTAGACATTATAATTTACAGTCCATGGTTTTATTATAGCAAACCCCAGTAAATGTTCCTTTTTCACGTGGCATTTAATATTTCTAGAAGGACACTAGATAGACTGCTTTTTTTGAGAATTGTTTTTCCTTTTTTTTCCAGTGATGTCCTTTGGTCCACATTTAGCACTGACTTTCATAATAAAGGTACTTAGTTTGATAATTTGTTTTTTGAAAGCACATTTGTGAACACTTTTTTCCTCCTTCCTACTCATTTCCTGGACCCTGCCACAGTTATTTTTAATTGTCATACTTTGTAAAAAAAAATACTAACATAGTTCTCACATTAAAGCCTTTTGCTTGGAGCATTTGAAACAGCAGCGATTAGCTGAGTCAGGATAAATTCATAGAGCAAGAAGCCACACAGAACATACAGGGGGAAAGTATGTGAACTCCAGTTACTCAGCTGCACACAGTGACTGGGCCAGCTTGAACACTGAAACGACTGAGAGACTCTTACCAAACAGCATTTGATCAGTGAGTCAGGACCCAACATTACTGAACTGTTACCATAAGTTGCAAAAATAAATATCAGATTGTGTGCTGTGGCATGACAGCAAAGTAATTCCAAGGATTATAAAGAGAGATCAGTTTATAATAAGCACTCATTTCTTATTAAGTATTTTTAGATAGGAGTAATTATTTGCTAATGAAAGAAGAAGCTGTGCACATCTTATTTTAGGCATATGGTGAATGGATATTTGTTAATACATGCACGTATACAAATGTGTGTGTACACACACACTCATGTATTCCCTGTATTCATTTGGAAAAGCTAAGTGATGGAAAATAAAGGTAGTAGGTGGAGTATAAAACAGGGAAACTAAGGAGTCACAAGCTGAGAAGAGCAGTTACAAAAAGGCAGACATGATGATCCCTATCCAGGTGAGGTATAGACACATACACAAACACACACACACAAACAATGGACTAATCCATTATCTTCCTAAAGGCAAACAATTGCATGAGTTTTGTTGTTGTTGTTGTTTGTTTTGTTTTGTTTTGTTTTTGGTCCCTCTCTCATATCTAATCTGACACTTGGTAACTTACTTGGAACTGAGTGTGCAGGTGCCAATGAATACCTTTTCATAAAGAAGACTGATGCCATTTCATTATCACATGGCAGTTGAATCTTACTGAAACAACCTCAATTCATCTTTCTCCAATTCAATTCAACCAATATTATGCAATAAATCAGTTTCTATGCAAGATAACTCAGGGTATGCAAAAATGAAAACCTTTAAGGAGCTTGGAGTCTAGTCGGGAAGATAGAATCTGTTTATAATTCACTATAATACACCACAGAATATGTTAAGTGTTATAATAGAGGTACAAATGCAAATACAGATGGTCTCAGGAAGCAGGGAAATGCTAATTTCTATTTGGGAGAGTAGATTATAAAAGCCATCACTCAAAAAATGGCACGTACACTGGATCTGACCTGTGGAGAGGGAGAAAGGGCAGTTGAGGCAGGGGGCAGCATGGTTACAGGTATGGAGGCAGAGGCTTTGGAGGGAAGAATGGGGAGTCTAGGAATGTCAACTACAGTATGCATGGAAAAGTCAGGACCAGGCGTGGTGGCTCATGCGTGTAATCTCAGCACTTTTGGAGGCTGAGAAGGGTGGATCACTTGAGGTCAGGAGTTCAAGACCAGCCTGGTCAACATGGTGAAACCCCGTCTCTACTAAAAATACAAAAAAAACTAGCCAAGCATAGTGGTGTGTGTCTGTAATTCCAGCTACTTGGGAGGCTGAGGCAGGAGAGTCGCTTGATCCTGGGAGGCGGAGGTTGAAGTGAGCTGAGATTGTGCCATTGCACTACAGCCTGGGTGAGAGACAGACTCCGTCAAAAAAAAAAAAAAAAAAAAAACAAGAAAGAAGAAAGAAACAAAGAAGAAAGAAGGAAGGAAGGAAGGAAGGAAGAAAGAAAGAAAAGAAAGAAAGGGAAAGAAAAATCTGAGGTAGGAGATGCACTTGGAAGTGGACGTCAGTCCTTGGAGACCCTTGCTCAGAATTCTTACTCTGTTCTTAAATGCAGGGGAGAATCCACAAGAATTTTGAGCAAGAGAATGACAGTGAAAGTCAAAGCTTTACCATAAGAAAATTAATCTCATTTTAACATCAGAGATGAAGAGGAGGTGGATGGGATCAGCCTCAGAGCCACCCAATCATTAGTTGTTTGTATAACAAGCAATTACTGAGCACTGATTTGTTCTGAGGGCTACATAGGGACAGCGATGTTGGGAATTGTATTAGTGTCTCAGGATGCCATGAAAAAGTAATAGAAACCGGGTGGCTTAAAATAACAAAAATGGATTCTTTCCTAGTTCTGATG
This sequence comes from Theropithecus gelada, assembly GCF_003255815.1. Taxonomy (NCBI): domain Eukaryota; kingdom Metazoa; phylum Chordata; class Mammalia; order Primates; family Cercopithecidae; genus Theropithecus; species Theropithecus gelada. The sequence continues at coordinate 44,936,497 of NC_037685.1, read as the reverse complement.
GCCAGAAGGCTGATATCAAGGTCTTGGCAGGACCACACTCCCCCTAAAACCTGTAGGGAAAGGTCATTCCTTGAATCCGCCAGCTCTGTGGCTCCAAGCAATCCTTGGTTTGCAGCAGCGTAACTTCGATGTCTACCTCTGTTCTCACGATTGTCTTTCCCCTGGGTCTCTTCGGCTCTTCGTGTAAGAGTTTCAGTGATACTGGATTATGGCCCATCCTAATGACCTAATCTTAACTTGATGACATCTGCAATGATGTCATTTGCAAAGAAGGTCACATTCACAAGCACAAGAGGTTAGGACTTCAACATTTCACTTTGGGGGACACGGTTCAACCCATAACAGAAATGGATGGCAGAGCCCAAAGGCAAAGGTAGTGTCAAGGCAGATGTGATCCCCACAGCCTAGAATATGGGGAGAGAGGAGGCCTAAAATGCTTCCAGACTGGGTCTACCATAGAGGAAGGAAGGTAAGAAGGTAAGAGACCTGAAGCTTCGGGCATGGGGAAGGGGCAGAGAAAGAAAATTGCACGATCTCATACTGGGTGACTTCAGTACTAGTGAAGTTTTGATTGGGTTTGCCAGCTGACCTAAGCCAACTCCAATATTCAACAATGGTAAGGGAAGTCTTTTTTTTTTTTTTTTTTTTTTTTTTTGAGACGGAGTCTCGCTCTGTCGCCCAGGCTGGAGTGCAGTGGCGCGGTCTCGGCTCACTGCAAGCTCCGCCTCCCGGGTTTACGCCATTCTCCTGCCTCAGCCTCCCAAGTAGCTGGGACTACAGGTGCCACCACCTCGCCCGGCTAAGTAAGGGAACCCTTAGGAATTGACTTGTAGGTAGGGGCTACATATATTCTTCATTACAACCTATCTCTACCTCATTATGCATTTATATCTTTATTACAGTACAGGTAGTTATGATTAAAGCAACTATCAGACTGAAATCCTCCCAAAGGGCAAACATTTGCAAGCAGGAAGGAAAAAAGATATGTCTAGAGAGATTTTTAAGTGCAGAAATATCTCCCTTCCGTCTTTTAAATGCTGAGAAGCATTTTGCATGAAAGGTTAATTCTCAGATTGGTGCAATGGTAATTTGACTTTAGGATTGGCCAAGTCAGCTCAGCAGAGTTCTTCTCCCTTTGTAGTTGGAGTTGAAGGGTAGGGTGAGGGAAGTGGGAGGTACAGAAGATAAGAAACGGTTTTGGGGGCCCAAAAAAGGCTAAAGGTAACCATAGGCATGCCGCCTGAAGCTATCATGCTGCTAGGATTGCTGGATTCCAGTATTTTCTATCTCATCACGTAAGGACAGTAGGCTCTATAAAATGTTTCACAAATGCTATGCATTTCACCAGTGCAAATTTATTTCTGGCGTAGTTTATGTAAATAAACCTGTGTAATTTAGATAAAGGTATTTAAAACATTTGCTGTAGCTACTGTATAGATTATGGATTACTGGTTAATATATTTCAAGGACTAACAAAGCAACACAAATAGATAAATCAAAATTAATGTATACACACATGGACTCAACACTGTTTATCCTGAAAGATTTCAAAGAAATTACCAAATAGACAATATACAGGAGAATGTCCTTTTGAAAGCAATCTCACACACAGGGGTATGTGGCTCTTCAAGGAAAAAGAAAGAAGACTGGAAGAATGGTAAGTCACTGAGACAGCTGGTTCAGGACATACAACTGAAGCCAGAAGCTGGAGGGAAGGCAACTGTAGATCCGATGTCTCCGGAAGAGAAGCTCAGCAAGGAGCCTGTGCCAGGTGGATGGAGGCTGGAGACAGAAAAACTGGGAGTCAGGAAGTGTGAGTTTCAGGGATGAGGGGTTGGGAAAACCTAGCATCTCAGAGAAGTGAGAAGCATGAGGACTAGCAGGTGGTCCTTGGAGTTGATGAGGAGGAAAACTCTTAAGACTTTCAAAAGATTGTGCTGTAAGGGTGAGAATGAGAGTCGCACAGTGTAAAGAATTTTGGTGCGTAGATGGCAGCGAAGGCAGGGCTGTGGGAGGCAAGTGATGTTGGGGATGGAGGAGTTTTTACTTGTTATACCTGCCCTTTTTCATGAGTGCAATTTTGTTGGGCATGAGAGTTAGTAGGACTGATACAGTGCAGTGGGCTTAGAATAAAAAAGGAGACCGGTATCAAAGCGAAGTCTGATGCTGAGGCTGAGGCCACACAAGCGAGATTTGAAAGACAAGAGTGTTTGGGGATTATGAATGACCATGGATAACTCAATGATTATTATACTCAGTAGTTCCTCTGAGTGAGTGACCATTGACTATAATAAACAACGTTGACTATAATAAAAACAGACCATGTGATAGATGATGTTCACTATAATAAAAACTAATATATATACATAATTTTCCATTTCACTTGCATGAGCACAATTAAAAAATCTTATGTATTTCTCAATAAGTACTAACTGAATTAAATTTCCTCTTGAGAGATATTAAGTTCCTGTTTCCATTGGCAATCTAGTTCTTACAGTTTTTGATGGAATAGTAAATTGATTTAACATGATAAGTTTTAACATATATGAGATTTGCAATTAGTCTTCAGGAAACATATTCTTTGCTTTTTTTGGAGGAAGGGCTAGTGTGGATTATCTTGGAATACTAAATCTCAGTACTTAATCATACTTATAAATGTAGTCAAAAATATTTCTTGGGCAGCTAAAATATATGAAACAAGATGTTGAATGCTATTGATGGGCAAAAGAATGTGTACAACATTTTAATCTGGGTGTGAACCTTGTATTTTCTTTACAAGGACTGTGGAGATTCCTGTTATTTCCTGGCTTTTGGAGAATACCTCAAGCAAAGATACATGTAATGTGTATACAATACTTTTATAGCATTGTGTGCACTTACAGTTATGTTTTGCGTACTCTGCATTTATTCACAATTTTAAAATATCATTCCCTGTCTAATCTTAGTGCATGTTTTTGCTCCATCCTGTAGATTTATTTGTGAAACATATTGTTGCTTATAGAAGTAAACTGACTTTTAATTGTAAATGTTTTATCTTTTGTTGTTTGCTAATATCTATTTTTACTTTTCTCCTCATTATGATTGGGATTGAGGCTGAACATTTTACTGCAGGAGAGTTGAAGAGCTATCATTTCCATTCATCTCTGAATTATCATCCTCAAAGTGTCAATGCTATTAAGAAACAAAAAACAACCTTAAGCTCATTAATAAAAGCAATTAATATCTGCATAGATACGATATACTGACCACTTCCCCAAAACATTTTCTCGTTTGATGTTTAAATGTCTATACGAAAACAAAAGTATGTGAAATAAATACAACAAGAAGTTTTGTTGAGCTTGTCCTGGCAATGAGAAAACACAGCCCTGGACAGCTAGCTCATTGTTGGGATGAATAGTCCACTCAAACTTCTGCTAGTCATCCTATGTACTTGGGAAGTCTACACGTTGCTTTCTGTCAAGACATACACCATCAATTTTGTGGGATAGTCTTCTTTTTGTCTTAAAGATAAGGCATTTTTCTTTGATGCATGATCAATATTACTATTGCTCTGATTGACACTATTATTTCAATATTTCATCCAGAGTACAGTTGTTCATATCTTGATTTGGGTGATTTTCAGGGTTAATTCTTGTATTAGCTTCCTATGACTAGCATAACAAAGCATCCCAAACTGGGTGGCTTGACAAAGCAGAAGTTTATTGTCTCAGAGTTCTGGAGGCTAGAAGCCTAAAGTCGCAGTATCAGCAGGGTTATGCACTCTGAAGATTTTAGGGGAAAATCCTTTCTTGCTTCTTTCCAGCTTCTGGTGGTTGCTGGCAATAGGCGTATCCTTGGCTTATAGGTGCATCACTTCAGTAACATGGTGTTCTCCGTGCCTGTCTTCACATCACCTTCCCTCTTCATATATCTCCGTGTTCAAATCTCTCTTCCTAGAAGGACAGTCATTTTCTAAAGAGCCCACCCTCATCTAGTACGACCTCATTTTAATTAGGCGACATCTTCAAAACTCTTTTCCCAAATAAGGTCACATTTTGTGGTTCTGGGTAGACAATTACTTTTGAGTGACACTATTAATCTAGTACATTTCTTAACATTGAAATTACTTTGGAATGTCATAATTCAGCTTTCCTCAAGACAGAAAGCTCAATTATGGGATTTAATAGTGAGCAGCAGCAAATCAACTTTATGGGATACTGTGAAAAAATTATTAGCAATGCACTTATAGTGCTCTGAGGACCGTGCCCTTCCTCTACCATGTCATCCCCTTTATTCAACACATCTGCGGGGCATTTGGAAATTGTGTTTGTCTTATGTGTGATCCTAAATCCTCTGCTCAGTTTTCACCTCTTCTTGTCCCATGTTCCTCCAGCCACTCTGGATTCTGCCATGGGCCATCTCTTACTTTGTTTCCAGCTGTACCTGGTTTTTGCCCAAAACAACTGTATAGTCCAGCCCAGGAACATTCTGCTTTCTCTGCGTGGGGTCAGTGAAGGGTGAATGTGGGTCAGATCACACTTTCCGTCAGTCACCATTTCTTAGACTCACTTATTTGTCTGCAGTGTTCAGACTCTGGACTGAATGTTTCACTATGAGATCCTCTACTCCCTTTTGGGAAAGCTGCATTCTTCTCACAGGACTTATCTTGCCCGAGAAACCAAGGATCCAAAGACCCATTCCCTAACAGTCCATTTCCCAATGGTGGTGGAACTCACACCGACCCATTCCCCAACAGTCCATCTCCCAACGCTGGTGGAACTCACACCGACCCATTCCCTAACAGTCCATCTCCCAGCACTGGTGGAACTCACACAGACCCTTTCCCTAACAGTCCATCTCCCAGCACTGGTGGAACTCACACCAACCCATTCCCTAACAGTCCATCTCTCCCAGCACTGGTGGAACTCACACCGACCCATTCCCTAACAGTCCATTTCCCGGCCCTGGTGGAACTCACACCGACCCATTCCCTAACAGTCCATTTCCCAGCACTGGTGGACTGATGAGCAGGAGAGTGAGTGAGGCTGAGGTTTCTCCAGGTCGGTCCGAAGGGAGCTGGGTGCTCCACTCTCTTATCTTCTCTAGGGGCTGATTTGGAGAAGTGGGATTTTTTTTTATTGTCAAGCCGAAAAATTTTGATTGGTTCACACACACACACACACACACACACAGACACACAAACACACGCATCTAAAGACTAAAAATAATTTCAGAGGCAATTTAGCCTAGAAGTATATCAGGAGAAAATTATTTTTTAAAGACAAAATTATCAAACCTGATGCCATGCTTTTAAAATGTTTCCTCTGGTTTCCATAATGTTCTTCTGGACTGATGTAAAAGAAATGATCTGTTACTAAGCTTGTCACTTCATGATGTCAATAGGTAGAAATTACAGAAATTTTGAAATTATGATGGCCTACTTTGTTCAGATTGTATGCCTTGGCAGGTAGTTTTCATGCCACTATCTCCCTAAAAAAAGAAAAATTAAAAAAGAAAAGCAACAGAAAGCTTCACAGCCAACTTAGCAGGCAGTGGTCTATGGGTTGAGGGTGTCAGTGGTGAGTTTTCTGCAAGTTGCCTTCGCTTTCATCTTGGACTAGGGTATTTGCTGACCACAGCCTGAGCTGACTGCCTTTCTATGGTAAGTGAATTCGTTGCACTCTGCTGAAAGCTGGCTCTAGTGCATGGCCAATTGATGGCAGGTCAGTGGCATTATTTTTATGAATGCAGGAATAATCTCATGTAATTGGAGAACATCAAAACAAATGACCGTCTATGGTGGGCTCCACTCACTAAGTTCAGGAAATTAATGATGCCTTGTCGAAGGAACTTTGCATGAAGCTCTGCAGCATATGCCTTGGTGGTCCTACACAATTTCATAGTCACAAACCATAATGATTCAGTTTTCTCAGAGGTGCATTCATCTGTCTATGTCTAGTATTGATTCCTATTTACTGTTAACTAATTTGGGGGTTATGTCATTATTTACATTAGCCAGAAAATGACCAAAAGAGGAAAGATAATACAAAATGAAGGATTTAAGGAATCCTCTAAAGAGATTAACAATGAAATTTACTCTTTGAATGTCTGGGTGCAGGTTTGGTTTTTAAAGTAGAATTTCTGTCTGCATCTTTAATCAATGGATTTATTCACTCATAGACATAGGACACATATTGGTAAGCATCCACCCTTCACCAGGCACTGTACTATGCTCTGAGCTGGGTACAAAGGTGAATTTTTAAAAATCTTGTCATTAAGGACTTTCTGGCCTAATTGAACCAATGACTCATGCAACATCTCCCATCTTCTCTACCTTATAGTAAGTGTCAATGTCAGAATGTTGACATTAAATAAAATTCTATCATTCAGTTGAGAGTTGCGAAGAACCATAATTAAGATGGGGAAAATGCCATAGGTATTTAGAAAAAAGAGAGAAATATAACTCTTGGAAGACTGGTCTCCATTGGGCAGTCCTACTTTCTTAATTTCATTTCATTCTTAAAACGCCTGCTGCATTTGTTTATTTGTTCTAACCATAGTATGACAATGTTGATTCTCCTGTCCCCTCCCCTCCTCCCCTCCCTCCCCTTCCCTCCCCTCTCTCCTTTCTCTTTTCTCCTTTTCTTCTTTCTCTTCCCCGTTCTTCCTTTCCCTCTGCCTCCTCTCCTCTCTTCTCTTTTCTCCTCTCCTAGTTTTTTCTCTCTCTTTCCTCTCTCTCTCTTTCTCTCTCTAATTCTCTCTCTCTTGCAAACTCTCTATCTTTATCTATCACAATCTCTAGCCCTATTGCTATTTCTCCTTTTCCCCTCAAAATGTTTGCATCTCTTTATTTAAATGTAAGACAGCCTCTCTGTGTACCGTCTACTTCTCTGGCCACACTTTTTAGTCTGCTTTTTAAGGTCTGCTTCCTTTGACAATCGTGGCTCCCAGAGTTCTAGCAAAGGTTCCTAGGTCTTTGAATACCACTCAATCTTAAAAGGCTAAAAATTGTATAATTTCATTTATAAGATATTCTGGAAAAGGCAAGACTGTAGGGATAGGATATGAATCAGAGACTGCCAATGGCTGAGGCTGGGGATAGGAATTAACTGCAAATGGATATGAGATAACTTTTTGGGGTGATGGAAATGTTCCATGTGAATTGTTGTGATGGTTACACTACTGTATATTTGTCAAAATTTGGCTGTATGTGCCTTTTACCTGAATAAGCCTGACATTAACAACAAAAGAAAAAGGAAACAGGAAACCTGTGGAGAGGAGGATATTCACATCATTCTTTTCACTCCTTGCTTTTTTTTTTTTTTTTTTTTTTTGCATGAGAAGACTTGGAAAATCTTCCCTTTTCCCATCACCCTCTTCATGTTTTGCATTTAGTACTCTTGACTAAAATGAGAACATTGTTTTGAGATTATAGACCAAGGAATCATAATTACCCAAGGATATTCTATATATATGGGGTTCTCATTTGTAATCCGAAAAGGAGATGACTAAAGCAAGAAGCACCTCTCAAATACTTCTAACTTAGTTATTTACATAACAGGGATGACAGTAGAATCTACAAAATCTCATTCTACACTGTCTGGCATTTTAGATGAACTAAAGCAATAAAAATTTAACTGGCTTTTTAAAGCCCTGAAACGTTAGTAAATTTCCATGCCAGGTTAACTCATAGCTAAAGGGTTAGAGACATATTTTTTATGACTAGCAGTACTGAGGGAGAAGGGCTCCAGTTTACAATGGGAATTCAGTGTTTATAAACAAAGCCCAATGTTTTGATCCATTTCAGAAAACCATTAAAAAAGAAAGACAGTACTTCTTCTTTTTTTTTTTTTTTTTGGATGTGATTTGAGTGTATGCTTGGAGAAAGTGGGATTTTCAAAATAGAAATGTATATATTCCCAATTCCATATTATACATCTTGTATTTTAAATGAGCCATGGAAATCTCCTTTCTCACTTCTGACAGACAGCATGAAACTGTTGAGTGAACTTTGGGTTAGCATTCCGGAGACTCATGTTTCCATCCAGCTCTGCCATGAAACTGGCTCTGTGACACTGGGGAGTGGGTGAGGAGGGCATCTCTGCCTCAGTTTATTTTTTTCCATCTGGTTGGTCTGTAAATGAATGGGAAGTTGGATTACGTGATCGCTGGGGATATCTTCTTACATTCAAATACATTTTTTCACAGCAGTTCAATACCCTGTTGTATTGCGTATTTTCATCACCACAGCCTTCCTCCTTGAATTCTCATACTTTCGAGTGTTAATACTTTCCCACCAAGATGGCCTGTGTTTATCCCTAATGCATTCCTGGGCGCTATGGTGTCCTAACCTTCTATGGCTCTTGCAACCTGGGTAGCTGCCATTTGTAGCAATCAGTAGAAGGTGAATATACTGTGAAGCATGAAGATTTTCCAAAGTTTATGTTCAGCTCTTCTCAAGTAGTATTCTTCAGCATCTTGACCAATGGCATACTGACTTTCATAATTAATTGAGATTTCAGAATTTAGAATACACGTTTTAAAAGGAAAAATGCTTTTTAATTTAAAGGCATTTACATTAAGTTGTATACATTTTATGTATTTTCTGAATCGGGATGTCATTTGTCTGTGTAAGCTTTAGCTATCAGGATGCATTTTAGGTAAGAACAATTGGTTTATTGATGAGTCTATGGTAAATGTGAAAGAACTAGTAAGGAAACTAGGAAACTCAAATTTATTGCTCTGAAATAATTACTTCATAAAATATTTGTAATGATGGAAAAATCAAGATTGAGGAAACATGGGGTTATTTATCTCCCATTCAATTTCTGGTCAGACCAAATTATTTCTATTTAAGAGTGTATTAGACACTTTCACTATCAGAGAGTGTTGTGTGTATCATGGGCATTGCTGTGCAATGAGAATACCTTGTACTGTGGGATTCTGGTCTGGAAAGACATATGAACAGAGATGACTTCCCAAAGATTTTTGATGCTCTACTGTAATTCTCCTAAAATATTTGAGATATTTTCATTTCTTTCCCAACTGTAAGATCCTCAGTGAAAGAGATTCTATACTCTTGCCAGTTGAAGAGCCAATTTCTCTTATCAGAAAATTCCTGATAAATTGGATATCTCCTGCTTCTACTTACTTCAACTTCATCTTGCTCAGCTTTGAGTGGATGTACAGAACTGAAGGGAAAGTTTATTGTTCTTTCAGTAGTAATCCGTCACAAAATAAAACAATTGGGAAAATACACACTTCAGCAGCAACCTGGGTAATCTGAGCTTAGAGGCAGAACAATTAAAAAAAAGAAAGTGAGAAAAAAGATGGTTTTAGAATTAATGACCACATTAGCATTTAACACATTAAGAAAGGGATCTAAGTTGTAGGAGTTTGTCTAATGGGTATGGGTTGAGGGTATATACTTTACTAGGATGCTGGCAAGACACATGGGAAATATAAAATAGTGAAACCATGATAAACAGAAAATTGGCTATGTACTATTTTGGAAGAAATAAGTCTTGGGAAGAAACAAAGTCATTTGTAAATTCAAGAACCATAAATGCAAGGAGATGGTTGAAGTATCTTTAAAAGAAGAAATCCATAGCAGGAATAAAAAAGACCAGGGGTTGGGCAGGAGTTACCACACATGAACTTGCTGAACGAGATTCTTTCATGTCAAGTGGTATTACATTTTTATCATCTTGAAGGAATTTGGATCTGATGGTGATGAACGTCACATTCTCTTTCCTAAAACCATAAAATGGAAACAACACAATGCAAAGGCTTTGGATTAATTATTTTTTGCATCATTAACTTCTTCACAATTAGAACCCCCCCTTCCACATCTCTCAAGCCAATTATGCGTTACACAGTAGGTGATGGCTGCACAACAGTGGAAAAATTGGCCCAACTACAAGGCCTTTCTTATCTTTTCTTTTTACTATAGCCAACTATTCATTTCCAAGGTATAGGTCTAGGTCTCTGGCGCAACTCTCTTTGGATAACTTACGTTGTATGGATAATCCTTTTCACATATTTCCATTTATCTTTTCATTCACTCAGTAAGTGTTTACATGATGTCTAATAGGTTTTAGGGTCTCCTCTAGTCAGAGATAAATCTTAAGTGCTTTTGTCTTTTATTTTCAGACTATCAGTCCTTTTAAACATTTATTTTAAAAGTCATGGTAGGAAGCACCTTGAATCCCATGACATAAAACACATTTATTCATAGGTTAATCCACTACTAATTCAGTCATTTAGTAAATATTTATGGAAACCCTCTTGGAAACCAGGAACTGGTCTTGATGGTGAAAACCCAGCAAAGAGCAGAGCAGAGCAGTTTCCTGCGCTCATGGTAGCTCTTATTCTTGTATACATGATAGAGGTTTAAGCTACAGACAGGATTGACAGTGTTGGTTTGGGATGTGTGTGTGAGCAGGAGAGAAGGAGAGGATGCCATTGAAAGGTTATAGTGGAGATTTTCTTGAGTTTGTAAACTTTGAATTTGTTGACGCTTCTTAACAAACCTGTGCACAGGTAAAAATCCACAACACTCCGCAAAGGAGCTTGGACTCTAGAATGGGATATTTGTTTAAAAAATAGTCCAGATTTAGTCTGTTGATTGATTCGTGCTTCTCAGTCTCATTATGGAAAGACACTTTCATAATCAACTCGTGGTCCAGTCTTTGTGTCTCTCTCCAAGTTGTCATTGTCTTCCACCATTTCAAGATATTTAAAATTAGACATTTAATATTGTAATCTGCATTAAGTATAGTAACATCTGATGTCTTCTGACTCAGAGTTGGAAGGGGCCCTGAGTGTGTGATTGTCCAGAGCTTATCATTCAAAATCTTAATAAACTGTATGTCAGATTCAATAAGAGGTAAGAACATGGGTTTGATGATCAGATGTGTTTTCAAATATTCCCCCTTATTAATGGCACATTCATGGAGAAGCCTCAATATGTATATTGGTAAGTAGGAAGAATTAGATCTATTTTTCAAGGTTCTCATGAGAGATAAATGAGAAAAACGATTCAAAGTAACCAGTCCAGGCTATTCACCTTTCACCATCAAGCTGTGATGACTTTGCAAACAAAATATAACAAAGAGGTTATTTGCTTTCTTAAGAAGCAAAATGCTTACCTTGACACAGAATCAGCCCAAACCTGTTTGTGTTTCTGTTCGATTTTTTTTGCAAGCATAAGGTTAAATGTTTGCTCTTAAATTGAATGGAAAGTATAGCAAACAAACAAACAAAAACAAAAACAAAACCCAGCTTGTTTGAATGCAAGTTCTCCAAGAGTAGATGGGGCCATAATCTGGTAACTTCCCCAAGCAAATACTAATAGCTGGGCAACTCCAAAGCTCAAAGTGAATAGAATGACTCAAAGCTCCAAGTGAATAGAATGACTAATTTGTGACATCCTCGTAATGAATATTGCTCTTACTTTATTGTTGAGTGTGTGAGATTAACTTCTAACCTGGGAGACTTTGTCCTTGTAAACTGATGCAGAGCATGTATTTGTGTTTGGCACAAAAAGATACATACATCGCTTTCATTTTGTCTTAAGGCAGGATGAAAAGGGCCACACAGAGAAGATTAAGATTTAGGATGAAAAAAAAAATCCCTCAGCATCTTGGCTGCTCCTTCTCTCGACAGTTAGATCCATTTCTCTTGAAACATTTGGAAGAGGATAGAAGTTGTCATCACTCATCTATTTTTGGGAAGTAGCCTCATGTTAACATCCAGGTGCGTTGGGTTGGAGAAAACAAAGAAATCTTCCTTCAGAAATGAACCTAGAATATTTATCCTGCCTGGGTCTATATAGGCCTCTTAAAACTACCTTTGCAAAATGAACACTTTACTGGACCAGAAATTCTGACATCCTGTACACTTCACAATACCACATTTGGCATCTGGTTCTCAGCTAACCACACTATAAATCAGACAGAAGATGCAACCCACTTAAGAAACCAGTGAAGAAGTTTTTCTGTTTTTTATTTGTTTGTTTGTTTGCTTTGGTTTTAATGGGCAAAGGAGAATGCCAAAGAGAAATTCCTATATCTTACCATAATGCTTAGTGGGTCAAAATTCCAAATTGGATTTTTTTTTTTTTTTGCCTTACTTAAAGCAACTGAATAAATAAGCATGTTGCAGTTACAAACAATGTTTTGTTAGCCTTTTGAAGTCTTCATTCTCTATTCCTGGCACCAGAATTTTGTGCTGAACATGCCATTAAATAACTCTCTACTTCAAAAAAAATGTATATGAGCTGCTTATAAGTTACTATATAGTTGTGCATGACCAAGAAAATACCAGAATTATGCAGGCACAGCAGGAAATTAACACTGCAGAAGACAACCATGCTTGGTTATAGATAAGCATTCAGTGCTTTAAATAGCAGTTTGCCATCCGTGTGTCACTTCACACCAGATGGTTGGAAGAGCCCAGGACATTTTTTTTTATATTAAAAGGGTGCATATAAAAATCTGTTAATAGCAATGCAGTGAAAAAAGAAAAATGTTCTATAATTTAGGATAAGTGAGTCTTTGTCAAATTACCTTCATCTGTATCAAAGCTGTTTAAAAATGTATTCAGTAAGTAAAAATATTCCGTTTAATGAATTATCAAATAAAATTGTGATAATAAGCTTTTTTAGAGTTTTTAGTAGGGACCTGCTTTTGAGCCCAGTGCTCAGCTTGAACAGGTTAATTGAGCCTTCTGGGACAAATCTCAGCACTGGTTATATTATTATTTCATTTTTAATTCCAAATCTCAGGAGAAAAGTTACTGTCACTCCAGCAAGAGAGTACAAGATGTACCTGAAGGTGGAACTTGTTGTTTACTGCTCTCCAAATGTTGATGTCCTGCCCGCTGCAGACTTATAGGACTATTAATTATATTCCTTAACCTTCGATGTGTTAAAATAGCATCTGAGTGAAAATACAAGTTTCTGCAAGCACAAGCATTACTAGTTGGGTTCTGTACTTTTAAACTGTGGCTAACGCAGAATAGACTGTGGGATGATACATAATGGTCTAGAAAAGTGGTTCTCACCTGGGGTGATTTTGCCCACTCATCTCCAGGGAACTTTTGGTAATACCTAGAGGCATTTTCATTTGTCACAACTGGAGGGACTGCTGACTGGCAAGAATGCCGCTAAACCTCCAAAATGGTGTGGGATAGCCTCCCTCAACAAAGAATCATCAGGTAGGGCCCTGTGATGATTAGTTGTATGTGTCAATTTGGCTAGGCTATAGAATCCAGTTACTTAATCAAACATGAATATAGGTGTTGCTATGAAGATATTTTGTAGATGTGGTTAATACCTACCATTAGCTGACTTTAAGTAAAGTAGATGACCCTCCATGATGTGGTGGGCCTCACTTAATCAGTTGAAGGCCTTATAAGCAAAACCTAAGGTCCCAGGATGGGAAACGAGTCAGATGTATAGAATGCAGAATAAGATTTGGTCATTTGCAACAACATGGATGGAACTGGAGAACATTATGTTAAGTGAAATAAGCCAAGCACAGAAAGACAAACTTCGCATGTTCTCCCACATTTGTGGGAACTAAAAATTAAAACAATTGAACGAATGGAGTTAGGGAACACATTGATAGTTCTGAGAGGCTGGGGTGGGTAGGGGGTGGTTGGGGGAAGTGGGGATGGCTAGTGGGTGTAAGCATATGGTTAGATGGAATGAATAAGATGTAGTATTTGATAGCACAATAGGATGACTATAGTCAACAGTAATTCACAGCACATTTAAAAAATAGCTAAGAGTGTAACTGTAGTCTCAGTAACTTGGGAGGCGGAGGCATGAGAATCACCTGAGCCCAGGAGGCAGAGGTGGCAGTGAGCCAAGATCACACCGCTGCACTCCAGGCTGGGTAACAGAGTGAAAAAAAAAAAAAAAACAAAACAAAAAAACAAACAAAACAAAACAAACAAAAATACGAAGAGTATAATTGGATTATTCCAAACACAAAGAAGTTTACCCCATTTACCATGATGTGATTATTATACCTGCATCAAAATATCTCCTGTACCCCAGAAATAGAAAAACTATGTTCCCACAAAAATTAAAAATTAAAAAACTTATATATCTATACATAAATTATAGATATATATATTTCTCTTTCTCTGGAGAACCCTGCTATGGGCTATTTGTGGCTCCTCAAAATAATTGATATATTGAAGCCTAAATCCTCAGTGTGATGGTATTTGGAGATGGGGGTTTTTGGGAAGTGATTAGGTCATGAGGATTGAACTCTCACAAATGGGGCTAGTGCCCTTATGAAAAGACGCAGGAGAGCTCACGCTCTGTCTCTGCCCTTTGCTATGTGATGACATGCAAGCAAATGGCCATTTTCAAACCAGGAAGCAGGCCCTCACTAGACACCAGATCTGCTGGCCCCTCGATCTTGGACTTTGCCACCAGATCTGCTGGCCCCTCGATCTTGGACTTTGCTGCCGCCAGGAAGAGGAGAAATAAACGTTTGCTACTGAAGGCACTCAGTCTATGGTAATTTGCTATAGCAGCGTGAATGGCCTAAGGCAGATCTTGACTGATGAAGTCCCCAATGTCAGTAGAGCCAAGGTCAGAAATGCTGGTCTAGGGACAAAAACATACCTTCAGGCAGTTGGAAGACTATGCCGTTTTGATCTGCCTTTGTATGCCTGCAGCTGGCCACATACTACATACTCCAGGGATATCCAGAGCCTTCTCCAGATCACACAGGGGCTGTCTTCTTCAGAACTGTTGCAGCAGTTTTCTATGTATGGCCTAATGACTGAAGAACCCCTAAGATCTGGGTGTCCATGGTTGAAACCCTTCACTCAATGAGACTTGGTGAGGTGCAAACATCATTCCTCACCTTCCTGTTCTTTAGGAAGGATACATTAGAAGAAGCAGCTCAATTCAAATCTCCCCCTTTTCTTTTTCTCCCTTTTAAATGATGGCTCCATTTCTCTGATCCCTCTGGCACCTTTCTAAATTGCCCTCTAAGTAACATATTAATGTTATTTCCAGATGTTGCCTTGTATACAATTCCAGACTTAAGGTGATACAGCCTTTCATCATGAAAGACTAGTGTTCACCATCCTGCACAGGTTTTTTTTAAAAAAAGAACAACCCATACTACACACACACACACACACACACACACACATACATACACACACATATGTATGCACACCACACACACATACTATACGCACACACACATACACACATATGTACGCACACCACACATACATATACATATATACATACACATAAACACATACACACATATATGTACTCACACCACACACACACACCCCTTGCACATGAGATGTGCAAATGTAGGGATGTTGTCTTTACATTTTGAACTTGAAGTTGATGGTCTAGGACATTACATGAAAAGCTCAGAAATTCCTGGGATAATTTTTCAGCCTTTGGGATTGGGTTTGAGAAGTGGTTCAGCAGAGGAGCGGAGCCTGCCGGGCTAAGTGTGCATAAACGCGTCTTTGTCTGTGGACTCCTGTAAGTTCAACCATTGTCTGAGGGAAATCTGAGAGTGGGAAGGACAGGGCTAAGAGGATCAAACATGTGTGGTGTCGCCTTCATGGTGATCTGTGTTCCCCTCCGTCTTTCTGCCTGAGGCCCTGTCTTGACAGCTGCCTGTCGCAGTGCGCACCAAACCCTCCGTGAATCAAAGCGGAACTTGTCAAAGGGGCCTTCTTGTGGGGTTAAAGGCGATTGGCCTTTTCTAGCTTGGTGGCCCTCATGGAAACAGAAAAGAAGTTCCCCCTCAGGCTACCTCCAGCTGCCAAAGTGAGCAGAAAGCATTGCTGTGGCGGGGCAGGGTGCGGCCTGGGGCCGTGAGACCCCAATCCAGCTGGAACCTGCCCCTCACTGGCACCAGGTGTGCATCAGAGAAGGGAGCAAGAGTGGCTGCGGCAACAGAAATGGGGCATGCAGCCGGCGTGGCCCGGGGCCAGTGAGCACAGGGGGCTCAGTCCTCCCAGGCTGCTCAGTCCTCCCGGGCTGCGGGCTCATCTTCTGCACAACACCGCGTTGTCCTCTCGGAACAGCTGTTTTCATTTCCCCCCTCCTTCCTGGAGTGTCATCCAATTATCACTCCCACACACTTCTTGCAGCTGTACTTTATGGATGACAAACGTTTTTGCTTTATTGTTCAGGGAGAGCTCCAAACATGAAAAACAGCCGATCATTTATCGAGAGGTTTGAATACAAAATACGCAGCAAGAACCCATGTCGGCTTCAGAGGCCACAGTCAGCAGCACTGAGGCCTGTCTTCTGGAGGCGTGACCTGTTCAAGTACAGCCACAGCTCACTGGGGGACAGAGTGTTTTGTGAAAGAGTGAAAATATTTTTTTTTTTCTTTTTTTAAAAATGCTTTTCTAAAAAGACTTCGTGCAAGTTACAGAAAAGTGAAAATTATTCACTGTGATTAGAGCCCATGAAAAATACGGGGCAGCAGGTTGGTGCAGATGCAGGAAGGGGATGGCTCCACCCCTGGGGTGTCTAACTGCCCTGTTTCCTTGGTTCTGAGGAGTTTCCCGGGACGCGAGACCTTCAGTGCTAACAGTGGGACAGTTGACTAGTTACCCTCTAGCCACTTCTTTCAACTAGCAGAAGGGAGCTTGTATCCTGGTTTCGATTAAGTCAAAGACAGTTTCTAAACAAAGTAGCTTCAGGGTAAACAGAGTTTTCAGTGTGCTTTACCGAGATCCTGGGGACATCACTCATAATTTTTAAAAGGTTCAATCACTTGAACAGTCACAGCTTGCTCCTAAGTTCAGACTATCTGCACCACATAGTTAAATGTTTGCATAGGGTTTAGAAAAATTCAGAGAAGAAAAACTGTGCCCTTTTGAGTTCTGGGAGAGACAGAGAGAGGAAAAAAAATCGCCAGCAAGAGATGTCAGCATGTGTTAATTGGTGATGATGCTTGCATTTGGTTTCCATTCCTTGTGTGCTGTAGAAAAACACAACAGGCAAGCACAGAGCGACAAGTGCAGTGCGAGCAGGGGAGTGGGCAGGACGCATTGTTTTACTTTTAAAAGATTAATCAGCATGCATGGGAAAGGAGCAGCGGTCAGCGGGAGGGTAGCCTCTTGAAAGGTAGAATGATATCAGCCTGGCTACCCAACTATGCATCCTTTCTGCAAAGGGAACATGACACAGCTGTTCCAAGGCCTGAGTAGGAGATTAACGGGGCAGAAATCACAATGGCATGTGTGCCTTAGTTTACCGTTTGCAAAGTACTTTCACCCACTTTCTCCTTGTTCGTCCTCACTGCACACCCTGAGACATGGGGCGGGCAGGGCAAAGATTAGTAACTTCATTCTTAGAAATGGGGATGCCAGCTGGGCAAGGACCTTGCTTCGGATCCCATGGCTAATTAATTCAGAGAGCCAGTACTGAGTCCTGGTCTTCTGGACCCTATTCCACTAGAAAGTTTGACATTTTAAATGTTGTCGAGGTGAACACAAAATCATGGAAAATGCATACTAGTAGAACCTTCTTGACATAGGGCTCTATCTGCCCAAGTTAAGGTGTAAAAACAAAATCTAGAATAAGAAAAGGCGCAGTGTCACATAGGAGGAAGAGCCATAGTTTAAAATTGAAGGTCAGCTCTGCAAAAGCCCTAGAATGGCGACCTTGAGCCATTATTCAATCTCTTTGACCTTCGGTTTCCTTGTTTGAAAAATAAGCAATATGATGGCTTCCGGAAGCGTTGCTGTGAGAATTAAAGATATTGTAGGTAAAATGCCAATTTAGCACTGAAAAAATGGTTATTTTTTTACTCTTACTCTACTATGTTTACCAGTGCACATATGGCAAGCAAAAATGAATTTGGACAAGTTAATTGACAACAACTGCTGTGGTAACAAGAGGATGCTTGAATGTCCTAATGCAGAGTGAGACTTTTTCCAAACACTTCTCCCATTAGCAGGCGACATTCCTGTCCGGCCGGAGCCACCACCGCTGAGAAGAAAGAGTCCCACTCTCCCGTATGGCCTCTAAAATACCCAAAAAGGAAGAGTCAGAGACTTCGAGGGCAAAACGTCAGGACAGCAGGCCACATAGAAATATGGACAAGTGACAGTGACACTAATATTCCTGAATGTCATTGTGACATTGAGTTTAGCCCTGCAATGCAAATGGTTATGTCATATAAGACAATGAGTTAGAAGTTAGACAGAGGATAAAATTACATTCAGACTCACTCATCAGCTATGAACAATGTTACCTGTTCACTTGATTCTGTGTTGAAGCTGAATGTGGCTGCAATAGTCTTAGTAGGTTCTTCAGAAAGAATCTACTTTAAACAAATTAACACACCAAAGACCTCTTTTTGCTTTGAACTTTATTCATCCTTAATACCACTGTAATGGACAATCAGGATTACTTTTAAGAAAGTAGTCATTGAATATATGTATTTAACTTAGCTATCTTCTTTCCTTCAAAGGCACGTAACGTCCTGGAAACAGAAGGTGCCTCGGGTCAACTGGCTAGTCTAGTTCATCCAAGAAAGATGTTGGCTCTGCTATTATAAAAATTCCCCAGATTTCCAGAAGGGTTTATAATTTGCAAAGTGCATTTTTGTTAGTGAATGTCAAGAAGGTCTATTGTATAGCATTTTGTTCTCTAAAATCTATTTACCTCATGCACATTTTCAAGACTTCTCCTAACCTCATGCAAAATAAAATCTAGACACAACAAATTAATAACATTTGAAATATAAATGCTGTAAACTCAGATTTTTGACCTTATCTCATTCCTCTTTTTATTACTTTCATAAAATGATTTACTCTCCTGCCAGATAGCTTTTGTCCTTTTGCAAAATTAGAAGCCTGTGCTTCACAAGCTGTGCTCTCATGATGACTTTATCTCTAAGGTCTTACATTTGGTTTTAATTTCTCCTTTTCTTTTTTAATTGGACTTTCTACTCCACCTCTTTAAAATCACATTGTTCCCACACTTTGACACATTGCTTACCAACTGACTTGCAGGCTTTCATAGTATGATACATTAAGAGCTCTACTGTGGGCTATAACCTCTCCTGGTTCCTAGAGCTGTGGATAGGGAGGGGCTGGATTGGAAAGATTAAGTTTGAATCTAGGCTCTGCCTCTGAGCAGTTGATGACCTTCTGTAAATGACCCAACTGATCTCATCTACAGCACGATAGGCGGCATCAGGGGCCATTCTTTGTCCCATCCTCCGCCACACCCTCAGGAAGGTAACCTTGTCATGCCCACCCACTCTGACTCTGGGCCTGGTCCTATGACTTGGTATAAACAATGGGATTCTAGTGGAGGCTTGAAAACGCACCTGCACATTCCTACTTGCAATCTTTCTCAATGCCATTGCCACAGAAGGACATGTCTGAGCTAGGCTGTTGAGGGATGAGACATGTGGACCCCACCTGAGTTGCTCCAGATCTAGCTAAGTCCATCCTGGAACAGCTGCCATCTGGTCTGTTCCCTAAGCACAGGAGACTAGCTTGCCTACATTTGGTCACATATACTTGAGCAGGTTCAGCCCTTGTGCATGAGGCCTGACCCAGAACAGCTTCTCCTTGCACTCTTCAGCACAGTTATTGCTATTTTCCACCGAGATGTTTAGCTGCTAACTTGCAATTCTTGTGGCAATATAGAACTGAATCTCTCTGGTTCCTCACCTTTAGATATGTAAAATATTTGTGACTACTTCAAAAGTTATGGAAGATGAAATGCTAACATGCATATAAAGCACTTCACCGGGGCTCGCCATATAGTACCATATAGTACAGACCTGGTAATATTAGTTCTCACCATTCAGAGACCAGGGCCTGCCATGACTCCTTCCAGTCTCGACTTTGTTGCATCTTTCTTTTGGATAGATTCCGTCCTCTGAACATATATTTATTTTTGTTGGAAAGCAAATTATTTTGTTAAACATGTCCTATATGTCAAGTATGCCTTAATTCTAATTATTTATTTTTTTCTATCCTTTCAAAGATGATTAGGTTAAATTTTTACTTCATCCTCGATTGTTACAACAGGTATAGACTTCCTTTTGTATTCCATTATTCATAACTCCAAGGTTTGCCTTTGTAGATTCTTGGTCATCTCTAATCTGTTAACTTCTGTTCATGCTATTCTGAAAGTTTTGTTTTGCTTTGTTTTTACAGCATCTTTGTTTTTATTTCAGTTCTAACCTCTTTTCAACTGGGCCTGTCGAATTGGAGGTTTGTCCTTCTACCTAGTTTTCCATTCCAACTCTTTAGGATTAGGCCACAAAATGTAAATGTAAAGCAATTTCCATTGATCGTGTTGAATCACCTCTCTCCAATGGCAAGTGAACACTGAATGGTCAGCCTGCTGGCAGCATTAAGAACTAGGATCAGAGCTGAAACTAGAAATACACATACCAGTCATTGCAACACAGGAATCAGTTCCTATACAGCTCACACGTATGTTTTCAGAAGACAGAAATATGCTCATCTCAGGACGGTACCTACTGATAAATGTCTGACCAGGTATGTGCTATAGACTGAATGATTTGTTCCCCACAAGCTCACATATTGAAGCCAAGTTCTCTAATGTGATAGTGTTCAAAGGTGGGGCCTTTAAAAGGTGATTAGGTTATGAGGGCAGATCCCTTATGAATGAGACTAGTGCCCACATAAAAGAGACTCCAGAGAGACCCCTCACTCCTTCCACCATGTGAGGACACGACAAGAAGATGGATGCTTGTGCCTTGGTCATGATCACAGCCTCCAGAGCTGAGAATAATCAAATTTGGTTATTTATAAGCTACCCATTTTATAGCAATTTGTTACAGCAGTGCAAATGGGCTGAGACAGTATGTGATTTAACACCTTTGATTTTCTGGTTTCCCTAACAGCTCCCTTGAGTCATAAGATTAATGTAGGACAGAGGTAAAGTGTCAAGAAGTAGTTCAAGGGCAAAGTGGAGAGAAACCTCAAGTAGATATCCTAACAGGAATGAGGAAGACCTGCTTGTGACTGGGCATGGTGGCCCAGGCTGCTAATCCCAGCACTTTGGGAGGCCAAGGCGGACAGACAGCTTGAGCCCAGGAGTTTAAGACCAGCCTGGGCAACATGGCAAAACCCTGTCTCTACAAAAAATGCAAAAATTAACTGGGCATGGTGGCACATGCCTGTAGTCCCAACTACTTAAGAGTCTGAAGTGGGAGGATACCTTGAACCAGGGAGGCGGAGGTTGCAGTGAGCTGAGATTATACCAGTGTGCTCCAGCTTGGGCAACAGAGAAAAACTTTGTGGGAAAGGAAAGAAAGAAAGAGAGAGAGAGAGAAAGAAGAAAATAAAAGAAAGAAAGAAAGAAAAGGAAGAAAAAGAAAGAAAGAAAGAGAGAGAGAAAGAAAGAAGAAAGAAAGAAAGAAGAAAGAAAGAAAGAGAGAGAGAGAAAGAAAGAAAGAAGGAGGAGGGGGAGGGAAAGGGAAGAGAGGAGAGGTGAGGTGAAGGAGGGAGGAAGGAAAGGAAGGGAAAGGGAAGGGAAGGGAGGGGAAGGGAGGGGAAGGGAAAGGGAAGGGAAGGGAGGGAAGGGGAGGGGAGGGGAGGGAAGGGAAGGGAAGGGAAGGGAAGGGAAACTTGCTGAAAGCAGAGAGAGATAAACTGTGATGCTTCTCAGTAGCGGGTGATTTCTTTATGGTACCTGCAGGCATAAATTAATTAAAACTCATATAGAAATGTATTCTTATAATGATAACTCCAATATAGAAGGAGAGTAACCTGTTGACCAAGTCAGGGAAATATATAATGTGGTTTTAAAAGTTTTTAAATATAAAACTGAAAATGGCAGTAAACTGGATAATTGACTCACTCAGCTGATCTCTCCTTTTAACGATGTCAGATATTCAGGTCTCATGAAATAAAAAGATTTTGTTGGTGGCATTTTAAACACTGACATACATAATCTATGAAAGAAACTCTTCTAGCTGATGACTAGAATAGACTGGTTTTCTGCTTTGGATTCATGCATTCGTCAGTCATTGGGTAAGATAGTTTTCATTAGCTTCCTCCACTGTCAGCACTATCTAGGCATCCGAAATGCAAAGGACTATAAAACACAGTCCATTTTGCTCTATGTGCTCATTGTGAGCAGTTGGATTCAGGCATGAAAAGTCAACACAGCAAAACATTACAGGAGCTGTGGCAGCAGCATGTGCAGAGCCCAGTGGACGCCCGTGGAAGGAGGCTCACGGTGTGGAAGGTCAGGGGCCCTCCTTGCACAGTGGTGAGAAGTAAACAGCTGTTGCAGGTGGCATTCTTGGCAGAAGGCGTTCTTGGCAGAAGGAGCAGGACAAGCAAAGGTATGGGAGATGTGGGGAAAAGAGCGGTGTGACAGCTGGAACTGGAAACTTAGCATGTCGCAAGAATGTGGTTGGAAGGAAGACTGCTGAGACAAACCACAGTAGCCAGAATACAGAGGGCTTTGTGTGCCACACTAAGGAGTTTGCGCCCATCCTCCAGGCAATGGGAGCCATTCCAAGTTCTCAGTCAGGGTCAGCGTGATCAGACTTGCATTTGGAAAGTGACTTTGTACCGGGCAGAGAATGGGTTGGAGAGACATGAATCAAAAGACCAGTTGAGAAACCAATTATTTAAGTGAAGAATGGTGAGGAACTGTGCTAAGATAGTAAGCAGGTAAGTTCACTGTTATTACTTATTTAGACAAATAGTTAAGAACATCTAAAATGCATATAACTGTGCTAAATACTAGAGTGTATGAAGAAGAACATGACCACAGTTCTGCCATCATTAAGATTACAATCTGGCAAAGCAGATACTGTTAACACTACACTGGCTATATCAGGGGATGATGTGTAACCTAACAGAAGAGGCACTATGAACAGCTGTAGAGATTCAGATGGGAAAGTGAGTACATCCTGTTGGGTCAACCAGAAAAAAACATTTGTGAATATTGTGGAATATCAGACTGACTTTGAAAGAAGAGTGAGCATTTTAGGAGAACACTGTGGACGGGAACTCACCAAGTGAGGTAACAGCATGAGAAAAAGGCATCAGGGCATATGCATAGCCCACTTTTGATGAGCAGTGAGCCACCCTGTTGGTACTTGTAGAGGAGATGTGTGAACCGAGACTGGAAAGGGAGTTGGTACCATATGGTGGAGGCTCTGAAATGCAAGAGTGAGCAATTTATACTTAATTTGATCTATCATTGGGAAGCACTGAAGGTTCCGATGAAAGAAGGGATGTACTACAAGCTACCCTTGAGAAAACCTTATCTGTCATCACTGGATAGGATAAATTAATGATCGGGAGAGCAGAAAACAGCTATTTGCATTAGTGTGAGATCACAGAGGCCAGAATATAAAAGGTAAATAGGAAAAGGAAGGAGGAGTAGAAGTCAATGCTGTGAGTCTTAGTGATGGGTTGGGTGTGGAGGATGGGGGTGGGGGCTGAGTCAGACATAGCACAGACATGTTGAGCTTGAATGACTGAGGAAAGATTAGACCCACAACAGAAATAAGGAAGTGAGCAAAAGGGGACGTTTGGGGGGAAAATTTAATTTAGGTCAAATGGCTGGCAGGACATCCAGTTAGAATTCGGTTGTTCTCAAGCAGGGCAATTTTACCACTCCCCAACCCCATCCCACAAGGGACATTTGGGAATGCCTGCAAACACTTTGGTTGTGCCATCTGGAGCCAGGGAGTGCTACTGGTATCCAGCGGGAAAACATCCCGTGAGGCCCAGGGCAACCCCAACAGCAGAGACTCATCTGGCCCAAAATGTCCATAGGGTTAAGGTGGAGAATCCCTGAGCTGGATGTTTCTAGTAGAATAACCGAAATGATACTTAAGGCAGTCAAGATTTTGGAAATCACTAATTAAACAATGTAAATTATAAATACAAATTATTGTGAAGGTAGGCCCAGGAATTATCTATCTAGAATCTACTATTCTTTACTACTGTTCCTTACTACTGTTGCTCCTGGGCTACAAATCTGTACAGCATGCGACTATAGGGAATACTGTAGAAAACAGTAGTAAAGAAGATAGATAAATTTGACTTCAGAATTCTACCCTTGACAACCGCACCTCTAAGGGAAGGAGACGAAAAATGGAGCCACGTAGCAGACAGAGATGTTCTTCCTAGGCCCCTGCTGCCTTTTCCAAGACTCTGTCCGCACCAGCTCCTCGGCACCACCACCAACCACTGTTCTCAGGTTTCTTTGTTGCATCCATCTCTGGACAAAAAATGGAGCCACATAGCAGACAGAGATGATGCAGAAGTCAGGCTGTCCCTCAGGGGATCCACGTAGCCCCCTGCTAGCTGCATCATCTTGGACAAGTTACTGGTTTCTATGTTTTAGCTTCCCCATCTCAAAACAGCAGGAACAATGCTCACCTTGAGGGATTGTGAGGGTTAGGGTTCCTTTATACGGTCATGCATCATACAATGACATACACAACAGTGGTGCCATAAGATTCCAACGGACCCGAACAATTCCTATTACTTAGTGGTGCTGCAGCCATTGCACCATTGTAGCACAACTCACATGTTTGTGGTGATACTGGTGTAAACAAACCCACTGTGCTGTCAGTCATGGAAAAGTTTAGCACATACAGCTATTAATATATACAGCGCCTAATACTTGATAATGATAATAAATGACTGTGTTAGTTGCTGGTTTATGTATTTACCACACTACTTGGTTTATTGTTATTTTAGAGTGTATTCCCACTATTTATTAAAAGAAAGTCACTGTAAAGCAGTCTCAGGCAGGTCCTTCAGGAGGTATCCAGAGGAAGGCATTGTTATCCCAGGAGATGACAGCTCCATACGCGTTACTGCCCTGAAGACCTTCCAGTGGGAGAAGATGTGGAGGTGGAGGACGGTGATATCGATGACCCTGACCCTGGGTAGGTCTAGGCTAATGTGTGTGTTTGTGTTTTCATATTTAACAATTCAGTTTAAAAACTAAAACAAACAAACAAACAAACAAACAAAAACATAAAAAAGTCTTACAAGTGAAAAAAGATTATAGAATAAGGATATTAAAAAAGAAAATATTGTTGCACAGCTGTACAACATGTATTTTAAGCTGTTATTACAAAAGAGTTAAAAGTTTTAAAAATTTCAAAATTTATAAAGTAAAAATGTTATCATAAGCTAAGGTTAATTTATTATTAAATAAAGAAATGTTAAAAATTAATTGAGTGTCACCTAGGTATATAGTGTTTGTAAAGTCTGCAGTAGGGCACAGTCATGTCCTAGGCCTTCACATTCACTCACCACTCACTCACTGCCTCTCCCAGAGCAACTTCCAGTCCCACAAGCTCCATTTGTGGTAAGTGCCACACACAGATATACCTTCTCTTTTTGTCTTTCATATTGTGTTTTTACTGCATCATTTCTGTTTAGATATGTTTATTTCAGAATCACAAATACTTTTCATGACGCTGCAGTTGACTACAGTATTCCTTACAGTAGCATGCTGTACAGGTTTGTGGCCCAGGAGCAACAGGCCATACCGTATCTCCGAGATTATACCAAATCTCACATCGAATTTTAATCCTCAGTGTTAGAGGTGGGGCCTTGTGGGAGGGGATTGGGTCATGGGGGCAGATTTCCTCCTTTGGTGCTGTTCTCACAATCTGAATGTTCAAGTATGCGGCACCTGCCCGCTCTGTCTCTCTTCGTCCTTTCCCAGCCATATAAGGTCTACCTGCTTCACTTTCAACTTCCACCATGATTAAAGCAGAGCAGGTGCTACCGTGCTTCCTGGATAGCCTGCAGTACGGGAAGCCAATTAAACCTCTTTTCCTTATAAATTACCCAGTCTCAAGTATTTGGTTATAGCACTGTGAGAGTGAACTAATGGGCCATCGTCTAACTGTATATGTATATATAGCTATCTTTTGTCTCTCGTTCTTTGTTTCTCTCTATATGTCTTTTGCTTACCTGTCTATCTAGTTGTCTACCTATCCGTGATGATTAATTTTATGTATCAATTTGGCTAGCCTATGCTACCCAGTTAATTGGTAAAATATCAGTCTACATGCTTCTATGAGGGTATTTTATAGATGTGATTAATGTTTAAGTCAATAGACCTTGAGCAAAGCAGATGACCTTCCATAATGTGAGTGGGTCTCATCTAATCAGTTGAAGGACTTTAGAAAAAAGACCGAAGTCTCCAGAAGAAGAAGGAATTCAACTTCCAGACTGCCTTTGGACTCAGGATTGCAACATGAACAACTGCCAGCATTTCCAACTTACTGGCTTGCCCTGCAGATTTCGAACTTACCAGCCCCTGTAATTGTATGAGCCCATTATTTAAAATCTCTCTCTTTCCCTCTCATCCCAATTTCTTTCTCTCTATATATCTGTATCCTATTGTATCCTGTTGGTTCTGTTTCTCTGGAGCACTCTGACTAATATACTCTCACCCATTGTCTATCTCATCTTTTTTTCTAAAAAAGTAAACTCCACAGGAGCATACTATGTTCATTGCTTTTTATTTTATTCACTTACTATCTGTAAATATGGTCTACCTTAGTCTCATCTGCATAAGCATGCTTCATATGAATACACAATACTGTGCATCTCCTGACTGATGTCCATTTAGGGAGACTGAACGCTTTGGCTGCATTGAGCATCCTTGTTCATACTCTTCGTGCATGTGTAAGAATATATCTGTGGTATTCTAATAGTGGAATTGTCAGGACAGTGGGTATGAGCATATTACATTTTAATATAAATCACTGAGTTGCTCTATAAAATGTTTGCACCAATTTAAAAAACTGGCACCAGCCAACGAGAGGGATTGTCTTCTGTATTCCGGCAACCATTTATCATTGTTAGGTGAAAAATAGAATCCCATTGTTTTTGAAACTTACATTTCTTTAACTACATGTAAAAATTAGAATTCAAAATTACCAGCTTATTTTGTTTGTGTTACTGCAAACAGGTGCCCTATTATTTGGTCTGCAAAAACATACGCAGTATTTTGATGATACAACGAGTCCCAGTGCTAATGCAAGCCTGTATATAGCACCTTAGGCATTTGGCTTTGACCTGTAGAGCTGCTGGCTCCATCAGCTCCCTCAGTCATTTGGTAAACCTCACAGTAACAAGGTTCTGCATTTGATATGATTGCACTTTCAAGACCCAACTACAGGATTGTGGTAGGCATTTATTGTTTAAAATTAAGGCTAGAAATTAAGTATTGAATTTTATTAAAATATTTATAAAATTTTAAATAAATATTACTGATTTTTTTAAAAAACAGACACTATTTACTGTAATATCACTAGCCTATCTCATACACTATTATATATTCCTATATAATGTAGGAATAAATCCAATAAAAGTATTAACATTTGTTGGGATAACTTTTTAATGAAAGAAAACATAAAGCTTCATTGATCACCATTAAAAATGGCTTAATTAAATGGACAGATATCTCCTATCTATTTAAGTTGGCTAGGTTCAATGTTTTAAAGATATCAGATCTCCCAAATAGATTCAATATAATCCAATAAGAATCCTAATAGGTTTTTGGTAGAACTTAAAATGCTAAATCCCAAGTTTACATAAAACTGGCCATTTATGTGTTTTATATAAAAGGGTCAAGAATAGCTAAGACATTCATGAAATGGAAGAATCAAGAGGGAAGACTTGGTCTAACAAATATCAAGAATTATTGTGAAACTGAAGTAACAAAGGCAATGTAGTAAAAGAAAGGACAGATGTGAGCAGCTCAATGAAAAAACATATGCGTACATACTCGGAAGCAGCACTATAGAAGTAAGGAGATGACTAGATTCCCAATAAATGGTGATAAGAACATTGAATACCTGCATAAGAAAAATGAAATTGACACTTATCTTACAACATAGCCAAAATTAGTTCCAGTTGGATTAAAAGAAAAAGTGTAATAACGTCATAAAACATTCAGAATATAAGATAGAAGCATCTCTTCATGGTCTCAAGGCAGGGAAGAATTTCCTAATCTCCTCAACAATTAAGGAAGAGATGATGTTCATAATTACATCAAATTTAAGATATATTTTCATCAAAATAAACCTTACAAGGGCAAAAAGATAGTTATGTAAAGAGAGATTATTACAAATTTATATCAACATCACTATTCAAACCTATATTCATATTTATATAACCAAGAAAGGTTATTTACAGAACTTGCAAATCAATAAGAGAAAATCAATAAGATACAAACCAATAAAAAGAAAGATAAGTCAATAGAATAATGGGTAAAAAACATAAATAAGCACCTTATAAAAGAGGATATACATTTGGATATTAAATATGTAAACATTGCTAAATTCCATCTTTAAACAGAGAAAAGCACATTAAGACTACAATGAAATATATACTCACAAGAATGACTAAAATGAAAACACCGAGACTATCAAGTGCTAGCAAGGCAACAAATCAACAGCAACTCTCAAGAAAACCTCTGAAAACAGGAATGTGCATTAGTTTCCTATTGCTGATGTAACAAATTACCACAAATGTACTGACTTAAAACAATGCAAATTTATTCTCTTACAGTTGTGGAGGCTAGAAGTCAAGAATCATTTTCACTTGGGCTAAAGTCAAGGTGTCAGCAGGTTTGTTCTGGAAATTCTGAGGTCTTGTTTTTCTTGTAGCTTCCCCTTACATTTTTAGCTTAATACTTTTATTCCCATTAACAAAAATAGTAATTAGACACAAGAGAGGAGGTAAAAAAACTATGCGAACCATTGAGAGTTGATTGTCCAATCTGGTATTCATTAAAGTATACAACGCCCTTTTGATATGGTTAGGTAGAAACACAAATGAGATATTTTGTGGTTTGTTGGTTACAAGAATAAAACAGGTCTCTATCATCATTTCCCTTTCAGAGGAAATCTGCAGGATAACTCAGGAGAAGGCTTTAACTGTGGAGCGCCCAGGTAACCAGTTTTTCACTTGGTTTAACAAGAAGATGCCAATAGCTCACTCAAATGCTCCTGCTAAGCATACATCAGTAGTTGAAATATGACATGCTACTGCAATGTTTTCTGCAATAATGCCTTCATAGGTTATAGTAAAAGTTATTCCAAGAGGGATAAGAAGGAAGCCACAATTTACGGACATTGCAACAAGCCAGCATCCGTAATTTCAACCAACGTAATTGGTGAGCCGCATGCTGAGAATGTGTGATACTCCCCAAATGAAGAGATGTCACTAAAAAGAAAGAGATGAGCTTTTCAGAGTGCAGCCTGGATGAGTTAAGAGAGCCGGGGTCCTAGTGGTTGGCCAGGCAATGAAATCATAAATCGCAGTGCAATGGTTCCAAATGGTTTTGGCTGGAGAGGACGATGCTGCCTGACCTTCTGGCCCTGACACTTAATTACTCTGTGAGTGAGCTTCCGGATTCTCCTCAGGCAGCCAACTTCAGAATGACAGGCCCGGACCCGGAGAAATGGTTACCCCAAACCTCTGCAGCTGATCCATTCTGAGGAGAGGCACACACTGACAGGGAACGTTCCGGCCACTCCTGTTTCTTGACTAAAGAAGGCATGTGATTGGGAGGTGGCACGGTTAAAGGACAAGTTACACGCCTCCAGAATCAGTGTGATGCCTCACGAATGCTAGAGCAGAGTGAAGTCAAATACATAGGTAGAGGAAATAACAAAAGATGCTGCTTTTGCTCAGGCTTGTTTCAGGGTTTAAGGATCTGGTGTGGAAACTGCCTGCAGAAAAGTTTGGGACCTTTGGCTCAAACATTATGAAATTTCCATTCAGGTAGAAATGGTGATCTACACCATTATCAACAATGTGTTTATTTTGGCTCTGAAGCCTCTTATGTCAAAGCTAAGGAATTTAGAATGAGAGAACTACTTTCACAAGAAAAGACTAGGAAACTCACCTATTTCAAAATCTACCTAAGCCCTGGCTCAGATTTCATCTGGCCAATTATCCACAGGGCACTAAAAATGCAGACAGAGGATTTTATCTTCTTTGCTAAGATTGATATATTATTGATAAAATTGATATATTGTTGAACCAATTTGACAATCAATTCATGTAGGAAGCCTCATTTCTTTTAGTCCTGTAGGAAGTATTGAAAATATTTGAAGCTTTAAGGGACAGCAGAGAATAAACATACAGAAATTTCAACAGCCATAGTTGTAGAAATACAGGCAAAATGAAATTCTACAAGTTGGAGAATTGTACTCATCCACAGATTAAAAATGAATTGTCAAGTATAGTTCAGTTGTTAAAAGAGGATAATATCCCAGTACTCAATATGAATAAAACATGTAGGGTGCATGTAGCCAGAGCCAAGGATGAATGCCAGGGTATTATTGATAACTGACGGCTGACTGTTTATTGAATCTCCCATCTTTGGCACTTGGAACTTCTCTCTTGCTGTTTGCCTTGAATTTCCATATTGGACCTGTTTACTTTTTTTTTTTTTTCCTAACTGAAGACTGAAAACTAATTTGTGCTTATATTAAAAAAGCTTCCAGTATTAAACTTAAAGTTAACTGCAAATGTACAAAGACTGTTCATCATTGTGTGTTTTTGTATGTCATATCCCATACAAAGTGTGTTTGGACAGAGGAGATGGTTCTTAGCTTTCAACTCGATATGCATGCTGTGTCTTTTTTTAATTTAATGAATTTTAGACTTATGACCATTCTTTGTGTGGCAGTTTCTATTGGTCTGTAGATTGCGATCTGTCTGAATATTTATCCTTTCCAGCTAGTTTTGTCTACTAAATAAAAATAGGCAAATTCTTACCCAATGTGACTTAAGAATCCAACAGGCAACGGCCCCTGCTTGGAACTAGGCCAGTCATCCACAACCATCTCCAGCCACAGCCTCTAAGGAGCATATTCCATGTACCAATCACTATGCCTGTCCTTGTAGGACACACATGTGTGTTCCAATGCAAACTCCCAGGCCTCCTTCCTTCCTGAGAGTCACTTGACTAAGAGATGATGTCCCGACTTCCTATTTTATCTATGTCCTCATTTGTGAAACATTTGAGCTGATTTTCCTCTTTTCTTTATTTTTATAGAAAGGAGGTCTCACTGTGTTGCCCAGGCTTGTCTCAAACTTCTGATCTCAAATGATTTTCCCGCCCCAGTCTCTGGAAGCACTAGAATTACAGGCATGAGCCACTGTGTCTGGCCTGATTTTCCTCTTTGTGGGTTGACCAAGAGGAAAAATAACTGCCTCATCCAGCTTTACTCAAACAAGAGGAGATTTATGGCTTGCTATAAGAGGGGCAAGGTGCATCTCAGACATGGGTGTGAGCCCACCAGCTCAGCTTGAGTCCTCCCTCTCCGGCTCTGCAGCAGTCCTCAGTTTGGCACCCGGCTGAGAGTAGAATCCAGGGAAGGCCTGAGCTGCTGGTGAGGCGATGTGCGGAAGGAGTCCCTGTCTTTGGCCACACACACGGTTTGTTTACTCAGAGGCGAAGGCAGTTTTCCGTTTCTATAGTAATGGCACCTGCAGTCCCCACAGCTCATGCACTGTGGAGCCAAACTACATCCCTAAATGTCTAACTTCAGAGCCCTGGCTGCCTCATAACTCTTCCCTCCGCTGTTCCTCTGAGGCCGTAAAAGGATTTTTGGTATTCAAACGTTTCTCATTGTGGAGTCTTGGTCCAAAGGAAATATCTGGCAGGGAAGATATAAAATCAGGCCATTTTGGTTGCATCTTGAATACTGGAGGCCTGGCCCTCTAGGCATCTCTATTTGTTTTTCCCCAGGCAGGTTTCTGGGTAGGGACCTGAGTGTGGCTGTAGGGTGTGTGCTGCACATCTGTAGGGGGCGCTACTGGCTTCATAAACATAAGAACTGGCACTTGGAATTACTACATGCAGCCCAGTCAGCTACAGCAGGGGGCCTGTGTGCACTCCAGCTCCCAAACCACTCCTCTGACTATGCAAGGATCACAGATGGAACTTTATCATAGATACGTTAACTCCAGTTTACACCTTCTCAGTGTTTAGCAGACGGGAGCTAGGTCTTAGGAGGTCAAGGGTGTGGGACAGATAGCTGGAGGAGGGGCTGGGGAAGAGATGTGAGTCTGTCTAGTGTTAGAGAAAGGAGCCATCAGAGAGACATCACAAAGCAGCTCGCTCTCCTTCAACGTTTCCCCATGCAATCCTTCTCTAGGAGCTTGGGCTGGCAAGGGGTAGCCTGCCGTTCTTTTGATTCCTTTATAATCACAATTCCAGATTTAGACGCCAGCCCAGAGAAAGAGCTAGGAAAGCCCCAGCTCCCCAAGGCCCAAAGGTGGTCAAGAAAGAATTATGAAGAGGTTTAATTTTTAAAAATAATGACATGATCTTGCTGCTTTAATAAACAGAATTTCGTGAAGTTCTAAAACAAAAAGAAACAACAAATAATTGTTTCTCTGCTTCACTCTGCCTCAACTGAAAAAGAAATTCCTTAAAAATAAGCCCATTTCCCCATCAGTTTTGGTTCTGGGTCCCTGTGATGTCAATCTTCCCATACACCCATGAGTGGTATTGAATGGCAGTGAGTCTTAGGCTCTGAAATTCCCTGGTTTCTAATGTATTCACATGACATCAATCTGTTAAACAGATGATATTTAACTTATTTAAATGTTTGATTCTTTATTTTTAAAAGTCATTTAAAGCTAGTCTTGAATAGCTAGAATTCATTCCGGATTTTCTTAAAATCTTTCCGGATTTAATAGCACAATTTGTATTTCATGCCAGCCCACCCAAGGTGTTAGCAGAGATGGAATCTCTGATACAGTGTAGTTTTTAATGGCCTGTTATATTATCCTTTTCTATTAGACTCTATAAATATTGCAATGCATTTGCAAATAGAACGCCAGTTGAATACAACCATGGGTTTGACTGAATATAATATTATTTCTTAAGAAATAATGTGAAAAATACAAAATAAATGCAATTAATGCTTCAAATACTTTTTTATGTGACAGCCAAGCAAAACTTAATTAAAGTTAATCATAAAAGTTTAAAATACCATCTATTTTATTTGATCATTTTGGTACAGTATGTGTCGGGGACCTATCTATATGGAAACTGTTCTATAAGCCAATTGTATTTTACTGCTTAATTATATAGCTTGAAAAGCAATAGTGTGAGAATAAAATATTTTAAGAAGATGTGGAACAGGCATAAGTGTTCTTATTTGACTTGCAGACTTGGATGCTGCTTTCACAAATATTTGCTTTTTATATGGTATTAATCAGTTACTATAAAGGCAGAATGGTTAATAAATCCACCCTGCCAAAATCGAGAGCTTGGTTTTTGCAAACATACCTGTGACATTTTGGTTGGACTGGGATATAAGGTATCTGGAGGATTAACTGTACATACCGTTGAGAAAGGCATCATCTATGCCCTTTAATTTATGTTAACAGGAGTTTTAGTGCCTTTTTATGAACCTCTTTCCAGGTATTTCGTTGTCAATATTTAGGTTCACACTGTCTTCTAAGGCTACAAATACTTTGGATGCAAATTAAGCATTGAGTTGTGTATTAATTAATTTTGCTCTAATGTAAGTCCATTTAATTTGATGCTTTCCTCTTGCTCTCTCGTCACAGAATGAGAAACGCTCTGAGGAGGAAGAGAAACAGGTACCCCTCTTCTGCCCTGGACTTCAGTTAGGGAGCTCCAAACCTGAGCACACACTGTCAGAGTAGCTGGAGAGGGGAATAAAGGTGAGACCACCTTACAGGAAGCCCGATTCTAAGAACTGAACATAAATGTGAAAATAACTCTCTTGATTTTATATTATTTTTAAAAGAACTGTCCCTGAAACTGTGATCACATATTCCCAAAACATCTGAGCGTATTGTGATACCTAAAAACAAAAGCATTTGTTATCTTCTATGCCAGATTTTAGACTTAAAAATCTGATATTCAGAAGAGGGTTTTCTGAAAAAACTTTCCAACACAGCGAAAACAATAACTCAATAGCACACACACAGAAACAAAAGAAAGAAATTGCAGACTATAAAAGGAATTTGCTTTTACTAGCATAGAAGTGAGAAAAATAGGGAGTAGAAAAAAATTTACTAAATTTTTGCTCTACCTAATTTAGTTCTTATAAATAATTTCTTTCCACCAAAAAAGAATGCAATGAAGGTTTTCCAACTCATTCTTTTGTTCCAGAGATTTATTGCTGTGAAAATGTTAGCTCTCATCTGATTTAGTGTCTGGGTGGTGGTGTCCTCTGGTAGAAAGAGGAATCCCTTGACAAGCCCAGGCAGTCTTGGCCCCTGGAGGTCTTCCAATAATTAGAGTCAAGCAAATCCCTGGAGGAAACCAGTAAGTCTGAGAAGCATTCCTCTTGTCTCTCTGTCGTTCTCTGCGCACTTGGAGTTATTCTGATAAAGCCACTCTGCGTCTCAAGAACTCAGCTTGCTAAGCTGTTGAAACTAAGGTAGAGATAATTGACGGGAGATGAAAGGGCCTGGATGCTGGGCTGGAAGTACTGGGGGTGTGAGCAGTTCTGAGCTGTGAGCTGCAGTATCATGTAAGTACAGACGGGCAGTGTAAACACGGTGATTACGGGACTGTGCTTTCAGGTGAGTAGACTATGTGGGAGTAAATTCCAGGCTGCTTTTCAATTGAACAAACAACATTTTCAGGTTCCTGCTGTTTCGTTTGATTCATTTCTACTGCCAGGCTCTAGCGATATAAAATCGTATGAAAGTGCCCATTTTGCAATGTTCTGGGATTATGTCCTGCAGCATAAGAGCCCAGCCAGTCTGCCCAGTCTCTATGTTTGATCACACAAATTCAGCTGTGCTATAGAATAACTGCTCTTCAATTAGGAACGCTGTCAATACAATTGATTCTTCCAGAAACCCTGGGGCAGATTGGTCATCTGTTGAACACACTTGCAGAGTCACTGCCTACTCATCCCAAAAGGGATGGTCAGAAGTTACTGATCCCAGTAACTTCAAGACCTGCATAATGGCTGAATCTGCCTCTCCTAATCTGTCTTTCTATTCCCTTCCAAAGGTAACCTCCACCCTGTGAGGCCAGCCTTGGGCCTGCTGGAATTATCCCTGACTTTAGGTCATTGCTCATATATGACATTTATTCCCCATCAAGGGTTTTGTTTATTTTACTATTTAGCTATTTCCTAGGATTAAGGTGGTGATTTACCTTATAGTAAGCTGTGAAAGTTCTTATTATTTTAGTCAACACATTAAACCTAGAGAGGCATCTAAATTTTATGACTCTAATTAGAAATGAATTCCTAGAATTTTTCTCTAAATCATCTGAGGCGGTGGTATCCCACTAACCCTAACACAAGGGGACATGTACACGGAGAACCGAGCATAGTAGATTGGACGTTACCTTGAATTTTCTTTGAAGTCCTGGATCTCTTTGGGGAGGACTGGTAGATGTCCCTATCAGTTCATGGATGTAATGCTCTCAGAATAGTGTCTGTGGCCTAGTAAACACCTAGTGTTAGCCCTTATTTTTTCTTCACTTTTCACTGTTCTCCTGTAAAGACACAGCTGGATATCTGTTGAGTCTTACTAATAACCAACGTGAATGGAGAGGTGAGAAGACTCCACTCCACTGCTAACTGAGGTGCTAAATGAGAAGATAACACTACCTCACCTGACTGTACGTCACTGCCCTCTAAATTCTGTTGATTCTTGGATTATGGAGAAGGGAGATGAACACATTCCTCCCCACTTTCTGGGAGCCCAGTCTGGCCACATTTCCAGCTGTGAGCAAGTGGTGGATGTCCTCAGCCTGTACGTGTTGATGTTTCACAGGTGCTGAGATTCAGAGACAGCAGGGCACCCCTCCTATGGCCAATTCCCAGGGAAGGGCAGGATTGAGATTTCCTTTTTAGCCACTGGTGAGACCAAGGTTAACTTGAAAAATGATCCAGGATGCACAAAAAATTGAAAACATACTGGCAGGACCAAGTGGCTCACTCCTGTAATCCCAGCACTTTAGGAGGTCGAGGCAGGCAGATCACCTGAGGTCAGGAGTTCCAGATCAGCCTGACTAACATGGTGAAAACCTGTTTCTACTAAGAATACAAAAATTAGCCAGGTGTAGTGGCAGGCGCCTGTAATCCCAGCTACTCGGGAGGCTGAGGCAGGAAAATCACTTGAACCCAGGAGGCGGAGGTTGTAGTGAGCTGAGATCAGATCACTGCCCTTCAGCCTGGGCAACAAAGGAAGACTCTGTCTGAAAAAAAAAAAAAAAAGAAAAGAGAAAAAAGAAAACATACCAAAAAAATATGTCAAGCAATGTTTTCATGTAAACCCTGATTTACTTCAGGCACTTATCTGAAGTGTTGGGTGTACACGATCTGTGGAACTTTTTAATGGCAATATGGTCATTGGCCAAAACACCAAGATACCAAATTTCTTTGGGCCAGTCAAATATGAATGGGCCTTGTCTACACATCCTCTTGTGGCTCTTGTTGTCCATGTTCTCCTTGAGGTCAAAGGTGAACAGGCTTCAAGCCTCCACTCAAAGGAAGGTTCCTTCAGGGTTCTGCACAGGCTCCCCTCATAACTGGATACAATAACTCTGACTTGGCACAGTCTGGGTCCTTGTCCCTGTTGGCATCCCAGCTCAGTGACTTTTGGAACCACACACAACATCCATACATCTCTAGTGTGCTCCGTCCACTGCCTCTGCGAGCCTTCCTGAATGAGATTGCTCACATCATTTGTTCTGATGCTTTGGAAAGCCTAACAACTGCTTTACAAAGATGCAAAAGCAAACATAAACACACAATACCACGTGTATTAGCCCATCCTCACACTGCTGTAAGGAAATACCTGAGACTGGGTAATTTATTTAAAAAACAGAAGAAATTGGCTTACAGTTCTGCAGGCTGTATAGCAAGCATAGCAGCTTCTGCTTCTGGGGAGGTCTCAGGAAGCTTCCAGTCATGGCAGAAGCCAAAGGGGGAGTAAGCCCTTTCCATGGCCAGGGCAGGAGGAAGAAGAGATCTCATGAGAACTTACTCACCGTAAACAGCTAGATCTCACGGGAGCTCACTCACTACACAGCACCTAGGGGGATGATGATAAACCATCCATGAGGGATGCGCCTCCATGATACAATGACCTCCCACCAGGTCCCACCTTCAACACTGGGGATTACATTTCAACATGAGATTTGGGTGATGACACAGATCCAAACCATATCACCATGGGCCCAGAATGTTGTCTCATGTTAAGGTATTACACCTTTGTGGCCTTGGGAAAGAAAGAACCATAGATAGGTCATTTGTAACTTTCCTGCATGGAGTTACAAATAATTGGGTTGCTTGTATTCCGAAACTTCTCAATCACTTCTCATATGGTTTGTCTGTGTCCCCACCCAAATGTCATCTTGAATTGTATTTCTGTGTGTTGTGGGAATGACCTGGTGGGAGATAATTGAATCATGGGACAGTGGATTCCCCTATATTGTTCTCATGGTAGTGAAAAAGTCTCGCAAGATCTGATGGTTTTATAAGTGGTTCCCCCTTTCCCTTGACTCTCATTCTCTCTTGCCTGTCAGCATGTGAGATGTGCTTTTATCCTTTTGCCATGATTGTGAGGCCTCCTCAGCCATGTGTAACTATGAGTCGATTAAACTACTTTTTCTTTATAAATTACCAAGTTTCAGGTATGGGGTCAAAGCCCCCACAAAGAGACCCCATTGGGGCACTGCCTACTGGAGCTGTGAGAAGAGGGCCACCATCCTCCAGACTCTAGAATGGTAGATCCACCAACAGTTTGCACCATGCACCTGGAAAAGCCAGAAGTACTCAATGCTATCCTGTGAAAGCAGCCAGGAGAGGGGCTATACCCTACAAAGCCACAGGGGCAGAGCTGCCCAAGACCATGGGAACCTATCTCTTACATCAGTGTGATCTGGATGTGAGACATGGAGTCAAAGGAGAACATTTTGGAACTTTTGGAACTTTAAGGCTTAATGACTGCCCTATTGGATTTTGGACTTGCATGGGACCTATAGCCCTTTTGTTTTGGACAATTTCTCCTATTTGGAATGGGTGTATTTACCCAATGCCTCTACCTCCATTGTACCTAGGAAGTAACTAACTTGCTTTTGATTTTATAGGCTCATAGGTGGAAGAGATTTGCCTTGTCTAAGATGAGACTTTGGACTGTGGACTTTTGAGTTAATGTTGAAATGAATAAAGACTTTGGGGGACTTTGGGAAGGCATGACTGGTTTTGAAATGTGAGGACATAAGATTGGAGAGGGGCCAGGGTGAAATGATATGGTTTGGCTGTGTCCCCACCCAAATCTCACCTTGAATTGCAGCTCCCATAATTCCCAAGTGTTGGGGGAGGGACCCTGTGGGAGATAATTGAATCATGGCAGTGGATTCCCCCATATTGTTCTCGTGGTAGTGGTAAGTATCATGAAATCTGACGGCTGTGTAAGGGGTTTCCCTTTTCAATTGGATCTCATTCTGTCTTGCCTGCAGCCATGTAAGACATGCCGTAGCACCTCCTATGCCTTCTGCCGTGATTGTGAGGCCTCTCCAACCATGTTTAACTGTGAGTCCATCAAACCACTTTTTCCTTATAAATTACTCAGTCTCAGTATGCCTTTAATAGCAGCGTGAGAATGGACTAATACAACTTCTTTATGTTTGATAGGGATGATGATATATTTCTCTTTTCCTAAGAATTTAAATCATACCCAGTGGGAGGATAGAAGTAATATTCTTCTTTAACAAATTTTAAGGGTTCTATGTGTAGAATGGGGTTGAGTAATTACTGAGAAGCACTGTTTTTCTGTGCTAGGAAGAGTAACCCTGAAAAAGGGCGAGAAGTACCTGCCGGGTTCAACTTTTCTTCCCCAGGGCTGCCACCTTGCCATTGCAGGATGAATGTTGTTAACAGGGAGTCTGTTAAAATGGCAAGGGGGTCTTGCCATGGAATCCAGGGCTTCTCTCTTGGCCTACTTCTCTTTCCCATCCCTGCTGCTTTTTCATCCTCAGCCTCCTGTAGTTCTCCTTTCTCATTTCCAACTTATGTGGAACTCAATTTGCATAGAGAACGTCTCAGCTCCCAGATTCCCTGACACATTTTTCCCCCCATGGCAGAGAAAAAAGGCCTCAGGCATGTATTTAATCCTAAATGTTCTTAGGCTCAGTCTCAACCTATTTGTACAAATTAATATATTGATGTATGTCTGACGATTACTAGTCTATGCTTCTTGGGCACGGTGCTTTCAGGACTGTGTAGAGATTAAGAACTGGAGCATAGAGTCTGCTCTTCTCACCACTTTTTGACTGTAGGGCTCCAGACAAGTTACTTAACCTCTGTGTGCCTCAGTTCCCACCGCTGTAGAATGGGAATAATTGTGTTACCTATTTCACATGTGTGTTGTGAAGTTTCATTGAGGTTCAGGAAAAGCATTTTTATTTGTGCCTAGTACAGAGCAAACTCTCAGTGTATGACAGCTAATTATTTTTACTTGACTTTAATTATTAACTCTCCGAATTCTTACTTTGAGCTGTCATCAAAATGCGAATACGATGACAAATATATTACAGTTTCTTTATTTTGAGAAAATAGAAGTAATGATGCCCATTACGATTAGCTAGAATATGAGGCTATGCTTTATTTATTTATTTATTTGAGATGGAGTCTTGCTCTGTCGCCCAGGCTAGAATGCAGTGGCATGATACCGACTCACTGCAACCTCTGCTTCCCAGGTTCAGGTGATTCTCCCTTCTCAGCCTCCCAAGTAGCTGAGGTTACAGGCACACACCATCACACCCAGCTAATTTTTTTGTATTTAGTAGAGATGGGTTTGATCATGTTGATCAGGCTGGTCTCGAACTTCTGACCTCAGGTGATCCACCCGCTTCGGCCTCCCAAAGTGCTGGGATTACAGGCGTGTGCCACTGTGCCTGGCCCATGCTATGCTTTAAGTGGTGGAGTTCTAGGCGGAAGCTATCCTCTCTGAGGAGGTGCCACCTTTGCTTCACTTGCTTTTGTTCAAGAAGAATGGTCAGAAAAGAAAAGGGTAGGCAGGACCAGAAATGAGGGACCAGGATTGTCTACAATCTAATTTGCCATGTTAAAAAGAACATTAAGAGTTTGAGGACCTGGCTGTATATGCAATTTTGGTAAAAATAACTTTTCTTCAGTTTTGCATATCTTAAAAACAAAGATGATACATTAATCAGCTAATTTTCCAGGGTTATTTTGAAGAGCAAGTGCGTTGGTCTATTTGAGTAATCTATAGACACTGTTTCTATGCAAGATATAATCTTTCTTTCTGTTTCTGGTTAAGCCCCCAGGCAGTGCTTGTGGGATTCCGGAAGGTGTAAAGAAATACTTTCCCCCTTCAAATCCAGTAAGGCATGTTGCTAAATTGTCAGTGTGCTTAAAAAAAAAAATAGAGACACATTCAGGTTTCCACTAGTTTTTAAAATCTGAAATATACATCTTCCTTAGGGAAAATCACTATCTCAATTAAGAAATTTATTCATACATGTATTTATGTAAAACACATATATTAGACAAAAATTTTGATGTTTTTCTCAGGATTTTAGAAAATTCTTGCAATTCATAAGTTA